>NW_014333769.1:97740-130922 GCF_000341935.2 Cephus cinctus | reverse complement strand
AAAAAGGGGGGGGGGGGGATGGAGATTACATTTCTCAGAATCTCCCAATGGCACGCATATCTACCTGCACCCACTGATTCATTGATATCATACAATTCATCTCATACGGATGCTGTGGTAGATACCCATATCATGTATGTACAAAAACATCACATATGCACGTGTTACACGCGAATAGCATGTAAATAAAAGATTTTACAATTATTAGAAATTTAATACCAGTTATGATATCAATGGTACTTTTATGAACCTCCAGGATACAGCATCCCTATGAAGCATCATCATTATCTAACGGTATTTTACATATGTGAAATTCTGAAAAATATGCTTTTAGGATCGAGCTAGGAACGTGTCCGAGAGGTTCACGTCGACGACTACGCTGACTGTCAATATAAGGGATGACGATGATCAGGATCCCTCATTCATTTATCAGGGATGCATGCTACTCGATGGCGCCTGCATTAATCCCGAATACTCAGCATCCGTAAGTCTCTTAATAATCGATGTAAAATTTAAGACGTCATTTTTTTCAAGTAACCCGTAAGTTTCTATACTCATTGAATTTTGAGTATGTTATAAATTTTTTTATTATTTCCCTGTCTCTAATTAGGTGTCTAGCGGTGTTCTCTCGGGCATACTCAATATATCGCCTGAGAAGATACAAGCTGTAGACATGGATAGTATCAATGCACCGATACATTATTCCTTCCTGAGTGGAGTTCCGTCGAATTATCGAGATTTCTTTGAAATCAATCCAAACACCGGTGCCGTCAAACAGATAAAAGCGGTGGATACGACGGCCACGAAAAAATTCGACATCATCATTAAGGTGTGACATCAGTGAGAAATAAGGATGAAATTTGGATTTTGAGAAAATTAATTAATTTTTTTAAGGGTTAATTTTTTTTTCCTTCTTTACCTTTAAAGGCAGTCGAAGTTTCCGAGGCTCGACGATCGGCCACTGCTAAATTGACTATCACTGTTAAACCGGTAGACAGTAATCCACCTGTTATTAGCGCATCTGCTGTCGAGGGATTTGTCGATGAAAATGCACCCGTCGGGACCAAAGTCATTGATGGAAATGGAAATCCGATAGTTTTGACTGTATCTGATGCAGATTTGGTAAGTAAATGATTCTAATATTTTTTGTATCCATGTATACAAAATCTTCATCCCAAGATCATCCCCAGATAGAGAAATTAAGTATGTGTTTAATACACGTATGACGCACGTAGTTACCTACTTCATGGCAATACCCATTAAAATTTTTCTTCGCCCCATACGATTATTCTCAATTCCATAATAAAGAACACACATATAGAGTTTTTCATTTTTATCAAAAAAATTCAGATCGCGGAACTGGGTCAACGAGGTCATGTATATCTTGATATGCCACCAGAAAATAAATGGACTATTACCGTACAGCTTGGAAATTACAAACGTAAAATTACCCGTCTTTGCAATTTCATCTTTTATACACAGAGAGATCAGACAGTCTTTTCTCATACATCAGTATATACATACTTTTTGCGACAACTTCGCTTCATTCCCACGATAAAAATACTCTACACCAGTTGGTGACAGGTACAGGATTTGTTGGTAAGAAATTAGCAGAAAAAACGAAGATTAACAAAAAAAAATTCCGTCGTCTCCCACGTAAAAATTTCAGTACAGATCCAAAACCGGGTACAGGAAGTTAGCTCCCCATAATTCGAAAATTCCGGTTCTACTTGTTGTTCTGTCTTGTTCTAAGTTTGTTCTATAATATTCGAGATAAACAAGTTTCTCAACTGAAATTTGTAGCGATGAGGCGAAAAAAAAACATTTTTTTACTTTTGGAAAGTCTGGGAAGTTAGCCACACATAATTCGAAAATTCCGGTTCCGTTGTTTGTTCTGAATTGCTCTAAGTTTGTTCTACAATGTTCCAGAAAAACAAGTTTCTCATTTGAAATTTGTAGCGGTGAGGCGAAAAAAACACTGTTTTACCGGAACCCCCCACTTATGGAAAATCAAACTTTTTTTTGTTGTTCAAGGTTGTTCTAGTTGTTCTAAATATTGTTCCAGAATATTAATACCGCTAAGTCAAGAATACTCGAATTGGATCAAAAAACCGTTTTATGCATAGCAAGTAGATATAGGACCATTTCGAACGATTTCCAGGTTATTCCAGATGTCCCAGCTTGTTCTAGATTTTTCCAGGTTTTCCTAGGTTTTCGTAGGTTTTCGTAGGTTTTCGTAGGTTTCCGTAGGTTTCCGTAGGTTTTCCTAGATTTTCCTTGGTTGCTCCAGGTTACTCCAGGTTGCTCCAGGTTGTTCCAGGTTGATCAGACAGGATAGACACATAAAAGCAGGGAAACACTGGAAAAGCTGAGGAGGACGAACGCTCTCAGAATAGCATGTGGATATAGGACCATTTCGAACAATTTCCAAGTTATTCCAGACGTCCCAGCTTGTTCTAGATTTTTCTAGGTTTTCGTAGGTTTTCGTAGGTTTCTTCTAGAATTGTTCTAGAATTGTATAACGATCGGGTAGTCGCAAATCGGATAAAAGTAGGAAGAAACGATTTTATATGCATAAAAGGTTTTTTTTGATCCAATTCGAGTATTCTTGACTTAGCGGTATTAATATTCTGGAACTATATTTAGAACAACTAGAACATCCTTGAACAACAAAAAAAAGTTTGATTTTCCATAAGTGGGGGGTTCCGGTAAAACAGTGTTTTTTTCGCCTCACCGCTACAAATTTCAAATGAGAAACTTGTTTTTCTGGAACATTGTAGAACAAACTTAGAGCAATTCAGAACAAACAACGGAACCGGAATTTTCGAATTATGTGTGGCTAACTTCCCAGACTTTCCAAAACCACGTGATATCCATGTAAAAATGACTGAATTTCCTAATCAACAATTTATATAATTTTCATTATAAAAATTGTCCAGGGACCGGAAGACCCAAAGCCAACCTACACCTTTGAGCTGACGACAAATTTCTTCGCTATCGATTCATCCGGCGTTCTCATAGTCAACGAAGAGAATCTCGACCGGGATCCACCGAGTCCTGGTCGCTTCCGCTTCCAGGTTGTCGCACGAGAGAAAACGGGCGTCGCCGCCTCTTCGCCGTTGTCGTTCGTCGTCACGTTGAATGACGTTAATGACAATGCGCCGCTGCTGCCAATGACTGCTCCCATCACGGTGCAGGCCGGCGATACCAAGAGGGAAGTAATTAAGGTGAGACTTTCGTTTTCATAGCACTTTTGCTTTCCAACTGGCACGAGACTTCCCCACGGTCATTTTACAATCGATTCCCAAAGTCGATCGCGTGACCGTTTACATTATTCTAGCCAATTGAAGGTGCGCCCATTTTTATCACGAAATACCGATC
Source organism: Cephus cinctus (assembly GCF_000341935.2). Lineage (NCBI taxonomy): Eukaryota > Metazoa > Arthropoda > Insecta > Hymenoptera > Cephidae > Cephus > Cephus cinctus. The sequence goes on along the minus strand of NW_014333769.1, from coordinate 127,541 downwards.
GACGTATTTCTCGAGTGACTAATATCCGATTATCCTTTTTTTTTAAAAAAAAACAGGTTCAAGCGACTGACAACGACGAGGGTGAAAATGCGGAAATAACGTACAGCATTTATCACGTGTCCAACAATGGGCAACAAAAATTCAAAATCGATCCCAAAAGCGGCGTCATTGATTCCATTGGGAAATTAAATGCCGGCGAGCAGTACAGCATAACGGTGCAGGCTACGGATAACGGTGGAAAATATTCTCAAACGATCGTCGAGGTCAACGTCATACCCGGACCCAACACCAGGAGTCCCGTGTTCCAGCAGCCGGTGTACGAGGTGCAAGTAAGCGAGGGTGCATCGATCAACTCGACCGTCGCGACCATCACGGTAAGTAAAATTATTTTCGCGAAATTGGAAACGACAGTTTCGAATAATAATATTTTTCTATAATTTACTAATTTAAATAACGATATTATTACCTTAATCCTTCTTGGATCATTGGAAAATCATTTATGAAAATTCGACTTCAGGCCGTCGACCCCGAGAACGACCCCGTGTCTTACTCAATCACATCTGGAAATGACTTAAGGCAGTTCGCAATCGGCGACAAGTCAGGCGTCATTACCGTTATAAGGAAGTTGGACAGAGAAGACTTGACGCGATATCAGTTGGTAAGTGGTTCTTGTACCTTTCGAAAGGAAAGCCGTAAAACGTTATTTTTTTTTAACACCGGAAAGAACTCGATGTTTAATTCTCGGAGCGTAACCATTTAGAGTTCCGTTTTCATTCGACAGCTGATAAAGGCCGAGGATACCGGCGGCCTCTCCAGCACGGCCACTGTCAATATTAAAGTGACCGACATCAACGATAAGAATCCAGAATTCGAACGACTTCCCTACGAGTTTTCCGTAAAGGAAGGCGAAGCCAGAAAGCTTATTGGTCACGTGCACGCGGAGGATGCCGACGAAGGTATAAATGCGGAAATAACGTATTTCGCGCCCGAAGACATTCCGTTTACGGTCGATCCAGAAACTGGAGACGTACTCACCAAGATAGCCTTGGATTACGAGCAGAATCACGTGAGTCCTGCAGAAGGCGCCATATGCCGAGTAAAGACCGTAGGAACGATGCGGGAGCCCTTTAATATTTCTTGTTCGTCCTAGGAATACAAGTTCGTCGTAACGGCAAGAGATGGCGCACCCGATCCGCGCCTGGCAACGGCCACCGTGACAGTGAGGGTGATCGACGTGGAGGACGAAGTACCGGTCTTTCATCAGAGCACGTACGAGGCAAAAGTCAAAGAAAATGTTCCCGATCATTTCGTGACTCAAGTAGTGGTCAGTCGATTTTATAAAATTTTTCATAAAATATTTCGACAAGTCACTGAGCATGTATCATGCATGGGATGCTCGTGTGAAATTTCTTTTTCTCTTTTCAAAGGACGATCCAAAACCAAAATAAAAGAGTGCGCAATGCAAAGCTAACGCGATTACTTTCAGGCCGATGATCCGGATACGAAGAAGCAAATTACGTACGTGATTAAGCAGGGCGATACTGACCTCTTCGTTATAGACCCCAAGACGGGAATCATCAAGACCGTCAGGGGTTTGGATTACGAAAGAGACAGTCAACATGTCCTCATCGTCGGAACTTTGGAGAACACCAGCGATCTTCCAGGCTCCACTACACGCGTTGTCGTTAATGTTCAGGTAATTGTTAATTAATTTTTTATTATCAATAACTTCCGGCATATACTCTGAATATTCAATATATCACGTTCAGGATGTAAATGATATTCCACCTGTATTCACGGCTGTACCCCGACCAATCACCCTGGACGACGACGCTCCCATTGGAACGACTGTAATTAATTTAGTAGCCGCCGATTCGGACGGAACAGCACCCGGAAATCAGGTATTTAAATTTTTTCCGATTAGGTCAATAAATTCGGGATATATTAAATTGTTATTTATATACCAGGTACGATACGAGATCATTGGACGGGGTATCGGTAGCAAATACTTCATGATCGATCCCGATACCGGAATACTCAGGGTTCGCGATGATCTACGTAAAGAGACAGACTCGGAGTATCAGGTGATTTTTAATTAATCCAATTGGATGTGCGAAAAGTATTTCACATCAAATACCTGTATATCCGGTATTTATGTAACAATTTTTTTTTTTTATGTAAGATCGACGTAAGAGCTTACGATCTTGGAGAACCTCAACTGTCGTCAGTGACGACCGTGCCGATTTACGTGCGTCACGTAGCTACGGTCCCACCGGAAATCGGCTTGGGCTTCGCAGAAGATTCGTACAACGTTGAAATTCCGGAGGATGCCACCGATAACACTCTTATAAAGACCTTAACGATCATCAACAGCCATACCCACGACGCTACGCCCTTGAAATGCGAGATCTATAGCGGCAACGAGGATGGGCTCTTCGAGGCTAATATCACGGAGGAACGTAATTGCGCTCTGAGGCTGAAGAAGGGTGCACTCGACTACGAGACCACGGAATCTTATCAGATAAAGATCAGATTGGAATCGCTTTCCGGACTTCTGAACTCCGACAGGAACACGACAATGGTGAGTATACCGAATAGCAATCAACGTTCAAATACGTTTTTACGGGTTATTCGAGAGCGTGACTGGGATCCCGTCCATACCGAATAAAATATTTTTCAGGTAAAGATTCAAGTAATGGACGTTAACGACAATAAACCGGAATTCATATTTCCGGAATCGAGTCGAGATTTGACGAAGGGACGTTACTTCGCCTCCATTCCCAAATCCGCACAGTTCGCCTCGACGGTAATTCAAGTGAAGGCGCAGGACAGGGACAATGGAAAATTCGGAAAGCTAGAATACAAGATACTCGACGGCCAAGGATCGGATTACTTCACGATCGACAGTTTCACGGGAATCATCAGGACGTCAACCACCTTCGACAACGTCGACAGGCGCGAGCTGCCGTTCAAGTTCAACGTTCAAGTTCGCGACAATCCAAATTCGACGATCAATTCGAACGCCGTCGAGGCGCCGGTTATTCTCAATCTAATCGCCGAGGAGAATCTCTTGGTGATGGCCATACTGGACGCGCCGCCCGATACCTTGCAGAAGGAGGCTCTGAGGATCGCTCGGACCGTAGAAGAGAAAACGGGGCTGCTGATCGGGATCGATAGGATCACCGTGCGCAAGACTTTAACGAAAAACGGAACGGTCGAAACTTTTCCACAGGATTCGGACGTTTGGTTTTACGCTGTTGATCCCGATACGGAAACTATCCTGGATAGAAACAGTACCAGATTGCAAAAGTAGGTCAAAACCATATTTAAAATTCATCGGAGGAAATTAAACTACGAATATCGGCATATATACATATATATACATATTCAGTATACACGTACACGTTACACGGACTGAAAGACATAAATTTTCACATTTACCGGATAGATTGATCACGTAATGACATTGTCAGAAATTTCCATTGTACGGAATGACTGGAAAGCTTCCGGAAGTTCGAGCCGAAATAATTACTGTTTAATTGCCATGTAATATATTAAATGCCGTATAGAGGCATATCATTATACGCGCGCACTTACGATCACGTAGACCAGGTCGCGTTCCCACTGATTTCCAGCCAATGTAAAACGTCCCCATTGTCCTGCAGTGTTTTCCTATCGGCCGCCTGCGCTACGCGAATACCCGAACGCGATGTCTGGCGGCTTGTTTTACATTCGCGCTTTCCTTTTCAGAGCAATTTTGGAAAAGCAGGCAATGTCGAACATAACCTTCGACGTGTCCACTTTGGTGAGAGCCAATGCGGTCGACATACACGCACCGGTGATGACGCCGGAACAGGTGCGCACGCAGACTGCCGTGGCTTTCAGCGGCGAAGTTTTCCCGTACGCTCTGATCATCATCGCTTGCGTAATACTGATCCTGGGTATCGCTGGAATCATCTACATCTGCGTCTCCTGGTCTAGGTAGGTAACAAAAAAAAAAACAGTTTTTTCTTCTGGGCCATCAAATACCAACCGGCACTTCAGTTAATCTAAAATTTACTCGCAAACACGAAATATAAATTCGACCAGAATTTACGAGTTTCGCGCACGTAAACTCATTGTCCTCTTGATTAACGTAATCAACGTTAATTCCCACTTCCGGCACACACTCGTCAGCACGTTTCAATGGCAATCCTTCAACATGCCGCAATTGCACGTTACCCGTGTATTATCTGAATTCTGGGTACACTTGCACGTTACGATGATTTTCTTTCGTAATTCTTAAAATTTCTCCAAACAGATATAAAGCGTACAAGGACCGTATGCAGCGTATGTACGTGGTGCCGCGTTACGATCCAGTTTACGTGGAGCCAAACTTGAAGGAGTACGAGACGCAGGTTTTGCAAATGAGTGTACCGGTCGACGATAACGACAGCTACAACGACCTGCAGTTGGACTTCAGTAATAAGAATCACGCATTCAGCTTGGACAACGTCAGCTACATCACCAAAGATCATGGTGGGAGTACAGGTAAGGAGAAAATTCTTTTTTTTTCAAAAACGTCCCAGTGGCGTTAAAAAAAATTTTTATCGAAATGACGCAATTAACTTTTTTGTTTTTGTTTCTTCCTCAGGACAACAAAGTCCTGTCAGTTCGGAAGCGGCGACTACTGCTCGCGCCTCCAGCATAGCCGGAAATCATGCCGAGTCGAACATCCATTCTCTGCGCCGTTCCACCCTGGGTCGCAAGAACGTTAACACGAGCAACACGAACACCCTGAACAACCACGACACGCCCGTCCTGAATCCGCTCTATAATCATACCGGCGATCTACTCAGCCCGAGTCCATCGAACGATAACGTCACGTTCAAAGAGAGGAAAGACTATTCCCACCTTGGATTCACGTATCTGGGTGATCAGAGTCCCGTAGAAACGACCACGGAGTTGTAAAGGAAATTACGTCATTTATTAGTCAACTCCTGACTCGGTGCAGCCCGTCCTTGTATGCCGGAGTAACGAACTGTTCAGCGGCCGTTAGGGTCAGCAGGTCGTGAACATTGTGCCAAGTGTGCTGAGAGACACGTCACGGATCAGGCTCGTGAAAAAGATATTTAATATCTTTAAGCTAAAAGTCATTAAGAGACGACCCCTCGAATAAATTTTGATAAACGTCGACCGATCGAAAACGTATAACAGGGGGACACTCGTATTCGCGCGTTTCTTCGGTCGCATCGATGAAATTGAAAACGCGCATGGAATTCGCGATCCTACGTGATTCTTGTTTCAATCCTATAGCTGCAATACGCACAATGGGAAATTCCGTTAACGTGCAACGAATGCTCATGTATACCGTGACGACACGTGTCGAGAGAATCGTGAAAGTGTATCTTACAGTGACTGTCGTATGTACACAAAGTTCAAATACGTCACAGCATATGTGAGAATATGCGATAAAATAGCGTGGACTGGAAAAAATGATAATTCAAACGAACCGTTCAATTTTTCAAAGCGACGCGGTCAACGAATACTCGAAATTGTAATTGACGTAACGATCAACGCGATTCACGCCAATTTACAATAGGACGTGTATACTGAAACGTCCGCAGCCGTCCAATAATGAATAGCTAGACTTAAGGAATTTTATAACGACCCCGATTCCGTGAATTTTAAGCGAGCCACGATTGACTTTTTGTAAATGATCGTCACTGCATTAATGATGTATTATATTATTACGTTTTATTTATACCATTGCGTTTGCTCATATTAAATCTAGTTACTCGATAACGTCACGTATGAACGCGTGTACCTGGTAAAGCGCGAGGAGACGGTACGGGTGATGTTGAGTGAAAAGGAAAATTGTATTATTTAAATTGGCAAAAATTCTACTACCAGACGCTTGTTGCCGTTGACTTGATTTTTAAAATGAAGGCAAATCAGGGCCAATGCGAAATAACCAATGAATCGTCCTGACCCATATGCTGGCGTCTGTACAGGAGTACACTGACCAGCTCAACATTTCAGCGGGAATTTCAAAGGTATCATCCCAAGAGATCACTTGGGTGATGCATAGGCCGGCATCAGTGCAGTGAATCGAACGAAGAATGTATACGAGATAAATCTCTAGTATCTTCGTGGTACATTCTTCGTATATAAATGATATAGATATATCCGAGGCGTAATATATTGTTCCACGTAAATCTACGTAATCCGCGTGGTGCGACTTTTACGATAAATTTTTTCTTTTTATATATACGTATATATATATATATCTCGTTAGATTAAATCATCGTATTATCTAGTCGCGCGGTTGAGCATTTAATTTTTTCATAATTGTCATTGCGTCGCGCGCAAGTCGATGCAAAATACGAATTATTTCGTACGTGTGTCGCGTATAATAATATTACGTCCGTTTTTGCTATACTTAAATATACTACCGGGTGTTTTAGATAGAAAGAGGAAAAAAAAAAAAAGAGCGATACCTTCCTACAGGGATAAACAATTTTACGTAATACCAGAGTTTTTCCAAATTTTTCTAATCATGGAAAAATGGATACCGTGGTCCATGACGTAATTTTGTTCGCCAGTCAATATAATTTTACGAAAATAAATTTTCTCGGCCCCTTACACCACAGCCTCTGCCCTACCCCTTTACTTGCGGTTGAATAATATTTAAGAGAATGCAAATGTGAAGATTCTTGTATAAAAGAAAAGAGAGAGAGAGAGAGAACACTTGTTGATACCTAATAATAAATTTATTATATTTAATTAAAAATATTGTCTCACCCCTGCAAATGACGAACGAACCCTGATATCCGAAAATCCCAAAATAATCCCGAAAATCCGAAACATCGTCAAATTTTTAATTTACCAACATTTTCATTAACGTGCATCGTCACCTCGTCCCTGGAAGTCGTCGCGAGCATTGGCCGATCGTTTTCATGTAACGGAGATTCCGGGGCGACCGGCGTGAGAATTGAGAGGAGACGCCAAAGGTAATAGAGCGTCGGCGCCGCTTTCGGATGACGCAGCCGCATCTGGACCGGAGCGTGACGCAAACGCAAAAGGCGATGCTGGCTAAAATCTAGGGAGAGAGGAGAGGAGAGAATCATCCCCAAGAGATATACGTATACACGTCCAGAGAGCAGAGGACCAGGACCGCGCAGTTTCCCTCTACGCTTTAACGGCGAAGCAGGGTCGTTATTGGGACAGTTCTGTATCGGAGCGAAATTTCGCGATATGTGAGTGCGCAAAAGTTATCGCGATTTAGAAGTGCCGTGAGAGTAAGAGAGAGAGTGAGAGAGAGAGAGAGAGAGATATTGAGAAAGGGTGAGAAAGAGAAAACGAGATAGAGAAAAGGGAGGTGAAAATTTACAAGGGCGGTTTTGGTGAGTTGACCTTTCACCCCTTTAACGCGAAATTTTGGCGTTCGCTTCTCGTGACCCATGTGTCATGCACAATGAAAGCCAACCACCTGTGAACGGCTGAAAGCTTCAATTTATCATAGCCGAAGGTAGGCGTATCATTAAAAGTAGCCCTTAAGGACAGTATTAGATATTTATTTTTTTCTTACATTCTACTACTATGTATGATAAGAGGTTATATCGATTCGTTTGTAATATTAAAGGAAAACATTCATTCGGCTGAAATTTTTCTTCTCTGATTTTGCAATAAGGGACATTTTTCATTTCACTATACCCACGAGTATCGGTTTTCGTATAGGTTACAGGTTAAAGGGTTAAAATAAATATTTCATGCTGAGGGGATATGAATATTTTTTTTTTTTTAAATACAAATTTCTAATGGAAAATACCGTGCATACTTTCTGCAGTGTATGAAACAATTTTTTTTTTTTTTTTTCAAAATTACGTAGTCACGAACTAGCTAATGGGATTCCATCGTTACTTTCTGTAGTGCGTCTTAAAATTCGTTCCACGTTTTAATCGGATAAACCGTTCTTTGTCCCCGCGAAAGTTCACAGCGTGAGAAAAATAAATTCAATCTGTTCGAGTAGTTCCATAAGCAGCACACCAATTGCACTGAATCGTTATTAATCCTACGGTACAAAAAAAAAAAGAACCCAACTTATCAAGGGCATCGTCCAATATTTTCCGTCTAATAAAAATTTTCCCATCTCAGTAAGTGAATTCCGTACTAGTTATCCCCCGAAAAAAATTCCTGTTCGCAGATTCAAAAGCTTCCTCGACAATTAACCCTGCTTGGTATGAAGTACTTAAAAGTTGCTCTCTTCACATTCAACCTACTGATATGGGTAATGAAAACCTATTTTCTTATCGAGCATTAATACCAAATTCAAATTTTAATCAGATTCTCCGGTTCAATAGTTGGCAGGATGTACGGTACTGGTTACGGGGATCTGCCTTTTGCTCGAACCAACCAAAGGCGACCTGCTCAATCTCTATGTACCAATTTCGACACCCCACGAAACCATTCACTTGGTAGCCTACAGCCTGCTCGGATTAGGATGTACAGTCCTGACAGTAGGTTTCTTTGGCTGCCGAGCAGCGTTACACGGTAGCCAATGCATTTTAGCCACTGTAAGTAATTCATTTACATTTTTTACCCTCAACCATACCGAATAACACAGGCGTACATAAGACTTGTAATAATCAAATAATCCATATGTTAATTCAAGTACATGAGCATGCTGCTTGCTCTGATAACAATGGAATTGATATCGTCCGCCGTGGGGGGATTTATGACGTACCGTATCTTATCCGGATTAGAGGGAAGACTCAGGGACAGACTTGCCGAACATTACGGACACGACCCCACCAGTGACATACCGTTCAGTCACAGCTTAGACTTTGCCCAATACAAGGTGCGTCAAACCCATTTACAACCGGGCAGAAATTCATTCATCGATCCTCTTGTTATCGTTGTTGAGCTGTTATTATCGTTTGTTTCAGTTCAACTGTTGCGGCATTCACGGGGACGGCGACTACAACGAAACCGCTTGGTGGCGGGACAGTCAAATTTCGGGAACCAGAAGACAGGTACCACTGACCTGTTGTGTTTTGCGAAATTCCGAGGTAATTTTTCAAAAATTATACCAGATCAACATTTTTTGACTTTTCGTCACTGTGACAAGGTTTGACGAAAATTTTTTTCTTTCGCTTTTTTTTTCTTATCCAGGACAAAAATACCGGCAGCCCTATGAGCGTGGTGGCGAGAGTATTTCACAAGCACGTGAGTAGGAATTTTGAAAAATTACCCTTTTATCCAATTATCGCTTTTTATCCCATAAACGCACTTTTCTTTAGTACGAGAAACCTTGGCTTCATCCGCAACCCAAAGACGAGGCTGCATGCCAAGTCGAGGAATTGGACGGACACGAAGGATACAGGCACAAGACGGTAAAGTATCAAAATTTCATCTCGATATTTAATTAATTAATAATGCTCAATTAAAAAGTCATCGTCAACTATTCCTTACGTAATTATATGTTTATATGTTAATTATAATATATCCGTGTATTTTTATAACGCACACAGGGTTGCCTCGAGAAAGTGTCAAATTGGCTTCAATACGAAAGCTTCACGTTCGTATTCCTTGGTATGTTCATGGCAGGCTTACAGGTACGCATAACAGTAATAATAATAATAATTCCTGCATAAAATTATTTATCCAAAGCGCAAAGTAAAAATATGCCATTATAACTTTTCAGACGTTTGGTATAATAACGTCAGCGTTTCTATGCAGAACAATAAGGGACATGCAGATTGATTAACATCAGATGAGACTATGCACATTTTTGTATAGTCAGCACAGAAATCGTAAGAGAGACATACGAGCTGGAAAAGCATATAGTACCTAGTTTGTAAAAAAAAAAAAAAAAAAAAAAAAAAAAAAAAAAAAAAAAAAAAAAAAAAAAAAAAAAAAAAAAAAAAAAAAAAAAAAAAAAAAAGGGAAAAAAAAAGAAGAAAAAAAAAAAAAAAAAAAAAAAAAAAAAAAAAAAAAAAAAAAAAAAAAAAAATTAAACAAAAAAAAAGGGAACTACTGTAACGCCCATTTAAAAGGCTTGAAACGTAACAAGCAGCAAATAAAAAAAAAACGCGATTTTTGATTGAATCCATTGCATGACGATTTTGCATAACATAGAAAAAAAAAATGAAGCGTCAGATTGTATCTAAATAAAACCCGAATCGTATTTAATTATCGGGGTCCTGTGCGAAAAGTACGAATATTTTGAAAGCTATCCCAAAATCCGTATATCGAGTATATATGTATATCGGGTGAAAAAAAAAAAAGTAAGTGCGGGACCGAATTTCATTGATTACACTTAAGTCCTCCCGTCCTCACATGTATATTCAGTTGTAAAATGTATATCACGCAGGAAAAGAAAAGCATGGCAAAAGAAAACAAAAAGGACCTGAGTCGTGTTCAATGTGATAAGAAAAAAAATTTGCAATTATTAAGGGTTAAGGGATTGCAGAATAATTAGATCGTCACGCGGCACTTCGATGCACGAAAAATTAAAAGGTCGAGATTGATAATGATAAACGACGCAGAGGATTTGAGTGCGCGTCAATACTGATAAGAATAATTTTTTCGATTTTGAGATAATTTGTAAATATATTTATTATCGTGTTAATGCAAATAATTAAAGCGCCCACGTGACGAGGCGCGCGCGCGCGCGCCTTCAAGGCCAATTAAGAATTTCAAAGGTTTATCGTTTCAAAAGCGATATTATTTTTTCATACAGCGGGCTCGTATATATTTTCTACGCTATTCTATTCATTTCTATGGACAGTCGGTACGGAGAAGATACGTTTGATAATATTATATATGTATATGTAATCTCGACATTTTTGCGCATTGTCAAGTTTTATAGTCGTATGAATAAGTATTGGCCGAGGTAGGGCTAAATTTTGAGTGTCAATGTAAACATGAGAAAAAACTTAATAAATAATGTTCTCCGTGTATCTATCCCGAGTAAAAATTATTTAGTGTGCAGTGATAATGGAGTTAGATTAGTTATATGTATATACATATATACAACTATAGTCAATAAGACTATTTAATCTACAGGCGCAATTCCAAACTGCATAACGAAAATGTTCCACGAGTCTATATTCGTACAGTTTTTGCTATAGAAGTACAGCTCTCATTCTGGTCGCGTATACATACGTCTATTGCGAGTAGAAAAGAAAGAAAAAAGTATAAAAATTCACTCACCACAGGATCTTCGTCTTTTTTTGGATTTTCCTTTTCTTGTTTGGAGGTCCAGCCGGTCCTTCGATATTCCAAGTCCATTTGAATCGATTTGGCACTTGTGGTTGTTATTGCACTCGCGTGTTTTAGGATACGCACTAATTATATGCTTATTAGTAATAGTAAACACCCGGATTTTCGCGCGATACCGAATTACTGCGATGCACTTACTTCAGTGAACTGATATACCGTGTTACGTATTTTTGGAAGTGGCGGTAAAGGGTAGAGGTATAGGAAGTGATGGTGTGAAACGGGCTTAAGGCCCGAGGCGGAAAGCCTAAGAAAAGATGATGGTACAGATAGGGAATAATTGTTACAAATATTACAATCGACATAGGACTAATGCAAAGGACCAGTTTTCATATTAAGCAGTCCAGGGTGCGGAAACACGTAATCGGGGCCAACCCCTATGTTGGTCCAGCTGACCGACACCGAAGTAACCGCTGACGGGTGTGACGCAAGGGCGAGAGGGCCGCGAAGGGGATTCCGACCTTCGACAGACTTCAGTCGCGGACGCGGAGCAACGAGAGACCGGAGTAAAGACTTTGACAAAGAGAGAATCACGTGAAAAGGCCTGGACTAAGCAATGGGGCTGCTTGTGTCGCGGAGTCAGAATACGGGAGGAAAGGAGCCAGGCTATGGAAGGCGCGATCACCCCTGGCCGCCGTCACTGCCCGCCGCACATATTTGGCCAGGGCAGGTTAAACCTAAGAAACGGCGCTCGCCTCCGAAGACGAACCCTGTTAACCGTCAGAGGCTGATTAGAAGTTTACTGTGATATCAAAGTATTACCGCGAAGAAGGTATAGCCCAGCGGAAGAAATGGGGAAAATAGGTAACACAAAGAAATCGAAAGAGAGATAGACGGGTTGCGTTGGAGCAAAAGAGAAGCAGTGAAAAGTATACTTTACATGAGAGATGAGAAGAAGAAGATATGATGAATGAATCACAAGAGTGATCAAGGAAGAGGGGAGCAAGGTAGAAGGGAAGGACGGAAATCGAACAGCTCGATAAAGGAGATCGACCCCTGGAAGACTGAAGCCCGCCTCGACCGATCCTTCTGCATACCAGTCGGTATCCCTTCCAACTCAAGTGCTAATCGTCAAGTGCTGCCCTCCTGCGACGAACTTTCCAAACACTTTCCAAACCCACTTTGAATGTATAATTTCACTCGTCATCCAGTATTTGGAATACAAACACAATACAAAAGTACAATCATCTTTAGTTAATTATGCGTAATCATACACTGGCAATGGGTCCTGGTTTGACAAGTGCTGCACTGTAAAGCGGCAAACTTTGGAACTACGTACCAACATTTGATGTTAACTCAAAAGATCATGGGAAAAAAGTTTAGCCGAAAATAAAGTATTTCCTGAAAATAATACTCGTGTTCCAAGTTATTTATATGGACTTTGTGTTTGTCACCTTAAATATATTACGTTATAATTTTATTGACACTGCAAACAGAATTATAAAGTTTAGTTACGTTTTGGTTGTGTCCATCAACGACAGATGGTGCAATCGCAAATTACATTTTCGTCTGGTCATGCTAACTATAATTAACTCTTGGAAATTTATATTCCCTGTAGAACAATTTCATGGTTGTATAAATTGCATATAATATGGAAGAATATCTCCTGAGAATATTAATAACACACATAAGCCAAGTAATTAATGTTCCATTATTTCGTATTCCTTATAATAAACGGACAGTACCCATTCACATTAGAATTTATATATCATAAATCAATAAACATAAAATCTTTAGTATAAACAGTATAAACATCCTTTGAGCAAGGTATAAAAACGATCACGAGGTATTCCAGTAAACTGACTAATTATAGTGATCGAAATATTAAAAATTATAGATAACAATACAGCAATACGACGATTCTTGAATTTCCATCGTCTACAACGATTTTATCATCAGTACACTCTTAATCGTGAAAATATACATCACGGTCATTCAATTTTTGTACTGGTCTCGAATTCAGTCGCATAGGCCCATCCGTCGAACAGATCTTCCGAAATTGAGCAACCTGCAATTAAAAAAAAATGAGGTCATCAGCAATAAAAATAATTGCACAACCATATTGCATCATACGATCCACCCTGACACGACATCAATTATGAACAATGAAACTAAATTCAAACTTTAATGATCAGATTTCATCACAAACCGATAATGATAAGGAAACTACTAGTGCAATTCAAAATAATTTCTCACGTGACAGCCTTATCGCGAAAACCATTGTTACTAATCAGATTGTTACACAACAATAAATAATACCCTGATAAAATCCGATATTCACAGGATCTTAAATATCCAGCAATTTATGACAGGCAATAAAAAGAATGCCAATAAAAATGCACGACAAAGATGTTAAAAAGTCATGTCAATAAATTAAGCGATTTCAATTCACCTGACTGGAGGAAACCGCTATCGTTTCTGGTTGGATTATCCAGATAACAACTTCGCTACAGGGTGGCTGCGTCAGAGAGCCACTGTAACTATAGTAATTTTTCTCGAATGGCGGAAATATCCATTCCAGTGGAAATGGCGGTATATACACCCTGGTTCCAGGATTAGTGACCCGCCATAAATTTGTTATCACGTGGTCCAGATACGGATTGTCGACATTGGTAATCTGAAAAAGCCAAGACGTAAGTATAACTTAAGAACAGTAAAAGTTTACCTTTCTCAAACTTACTTCAAAGAAGTATGAAATTATCAAAATACTTTCCCTCGTATCCATGATATTCGTACGGTTTTCATTTACGCCACGTCTCAGATGCACCATTTGCATTTCCATGGGATACCTCACGTAATCTATGGTGTGTTCGCTGCCCTCGTTATCAGATGGTCCCCAATGGAAAACCATTGAGTGACAGTCATAGGCACTGCACAAAGATCCTCCCTGAATGCATGGCTGTATACCACGTGGCCAAAATCCGCAAACCGACACTGAAAAAGTCATATACAATGTGTCAAAAATATACAAAACTTTCAATAAGACAATTGCACTATACGAATCACTATAGTAGTAGAACCAACAGTACAATAAAAGAAGTCGATATCGATTACGCGTCACTAGCTTCCCGTATCTTCGATAACATTATCAATAAATTTACCATCATATCCATTTCTATAAATAATTATCAGGCTCGACTGACAAGTGTCTTATCTATAAATAAATCCTGCCGTACAATTACTGGGATTTTAATGAAATTCAATTTCTCGAAAATTTCTTCCATACCAGTTCGTAATAACGCGGTTATAAGACCGATAATAAAGATAATAATCTCATAGGCGTAAAGCAACTTTATCCGAGTCCCAAAGGCGCAGCACTGGTACCGCGTGTCAAGGACAATTGATTCGAGCAATGAAATATATCTTAGACCACAAGCCTAACCACCTCAAGTCCAATCCTCACGTTTGATCCGGTGATATTGCGTGTAGACGTCAGCAGGCTAATTCAGCGCTGCAGATATAGTTAGTAATACAAAATCGATATCGGTAATTGACGTACCGCTATTTCCATCGTTTGCCATTGTCATGAACACAGGCTGCGTGCGATAGCCGCTCCATTTGAGGGGTTCACTAAGCTGCACCACTATAGCGGATCGACTTGTGATGTTAATTGGAGATTGGTTGGAGCCTCCGCTATGGGGATAAGTCTTTTTCCAAGTATGAGGTCCATTGTGACTGGCATAACCAAATGGTAGGATATGATCACCCGATGGACGATGATTGTTCGCTGATAAGAATAATTGGCTCCAATCCACCATTTCGGTCAGGAGCAGCGCTTAACACGTGGTTATTTTAGTGAATGGATTTATGACGAGAAAATTATGGGAATTATGAAAATTTTATATTCACGATCTTAATAATACGAAAATTTGAATTGGGTTATTTTAGCATACCAATGAGAAGAACGCTGCCGCATATCACTAGGAATTCTGGCAATGAGAATTCTGACATTTTTATCGACAGAATTTCAACGGCGACGATCAATGTGCATGAAAGGCATTTGCATTCGTTGAAGTTTTCCTTATGCACCTAAGTATTCGCTGGGATTTCACTTGATAATTTTCATTGTCTCGAAAATCTTTTGGCTGTCAGTTGCAATTGGTTCTATGGAAACGACGAGGTTGGGGTTGATGACTTTCGCTTGTCCTGGGTGAAAGGAAAGATGGATCGCTGGGGAATTGATTAATCATCGTTAATATACGTGGCCGACTTCACGTAATAACTTTTTTTTTTTTTTAATAGATGTCAATATACACAATCGCAAACGTACTGTGTAATACTTTTATTTCTGACATTGCGAAGTTTCACAGCGCCTCTAGCGCTCTTTCGTGGAACCAAAGTAATACGCGCCCGTCAAAATTATATGAATAAAAAGTGAAAATTATCTAAAATATTTTTCCAAATTTCAATGTAGGAATAAGAATAAATTAAAACTTTTTTTTTTACTTCAACGCGTGAACTATACTCGACGCTTTCCTTTCTTACTGAATACCAATTAATTGTAATAAAATTTACTTAAACAATTTAAATGAAGGTCATCGATCACGTCGACGTATAAAACATTAAAGATAACGATGCTCGTTATCAGATAACCAATCAATTAATCATGCACCCATAAAGCCAGACGTCATCCGGCAAAGATGCATTGCGAGTTCAACGATCACAAAAGTAATAACTAATTAAAAATTTATCAACGTCACTCTAATTACTTCGATAAGCTCGTCGATAATCCTTCGAGTAATAAATTAGAACCAGTCATTCTTCACATCTCATTAGACGCGTCGCATCGATTTAAAAATCGATCATATCATAAATAAGGCAAACAGTCAGCTATATTTACCAAAGATCAATCGCATTGAGTCAACATACGTTTCTCCGTGCGACCTAAAAAAAAAAAAGGAAAAGAATTGTTATTTAAAAACTCGCTTCAAAGGCCATACCTGATCAATTTGATATTCGTTCGAATAGACGAATCTAAAATAAAAAATGTAATAAAAATTTTCATTCTCAAATTTATAACGCGATCGGCGTCAAAAATTCCTATCCTATCGAACACATGGGCATTATTGAATAAACATAGAAAATCGATACAATCATATAATACATTGTAATCCGATAAGAGTGTCGACAGACTCAAACTTGGAAACAATATCAGCAGACAGGTATCTGATATAAAAAATATTTATCAGTCACACCACGTGCTCTCGTGACCTTCAATTAATTAAATCTGAAATGTGAATCGAAAAATAACTTATTTTTAACTAAAGTCAACACACGTGTCAGTAAAACTTTGGATGACTCCTCTTCTACCATTGGGAACTGGAAATGGTAATACAGAAGGGTTCGTGTCCGGGCTATAGGAACTTGTGCTGGATCGATAAAGCAGCGAATAATATTTAACGGGTGCACAAGATATACCGGCAGCGAGTCAATGCCAGGACCATAAAATATTCATATGCATTCACAATCGAGCTGCACTGTTTCTGTCGTGCCTTTCCCACTGTTATGGGATTCTACAAATCACGTAAAAACATTTGCCCCGCGCTATCGCCATTGCGCACCATACAGAGCAAACTGTTTTACAATACCAGAGAAAGGCACGAAATTCCCTGTAATTGAATAATCAAAAGACGGCCGGGATCCAGTCGTTCGTATAGCGATTGCGCAACTTGAGAAAGCCTACGGCAAGACGTCACAACGTAACTTCGTCTTATCGTGTCAATATTTGCAAGTACATGTAAATCTATGGCTGATGGTAGCGTCGGAGATAACTTTTATAAAAAGGATGCTGAACGATATCGCGTGTAATCAAAGTACGAATTTTCTTTTTTCCAATCGAGTCTACCGGGTGAAAGAAATTATTTTCCAAATTCAATCGCTTTGTCTGCATTCATTTCGAAATTACGTGATACCGTTTTTTTTTAATTAAAAAAAAAAAACATAATTTGAATTAAAAAAAGTTATTAACACGCTTAAAGTTAGCAGGTTCGCCGAAGCTGATTGTAATTTTCTAAAAGTTTTTTCAAAAATTCTACTCCAAAGCTAACGCACGTGACAGAAGGATTTGCAAACTGACAAAAGTACCGTGACACTGATAAAGCGTGTCACGAGCAGGGATTATCACGGAATTCTAACACAGATAACGATCGTCGATCCGATATCGCACATACAGTATATAAGGTGTAACGTATCACGTGCCGGCTCAGTCTCGAGACTTCGCCATCAAAGCAAGTACCAAGCAGTACTTAAACTCCGTGTGTAATCCATCGAGTACATAGCAAAGGTGATATTCTGAGTAATAATTAAATTTTGATTTTGAAGAGTAAAAGCGCTGTGATCCGTAGACTATATAAAAAAAAAAAATTCAAAGTAGACACTTCGACATCAAAAATTATTTTTAAAAACTAGATCTAGCATT
Source organism: Cephus cinctus (assembly GCF_000341935.2). Taxonomy (NCBI): domain Eukaryota; kingdom Metazoa; phylum Arthropoda; class Insecta; order Hymenoptera; family Cephidae; genus Cephus; species Cephus cinctus. The sequence goes on along the minus strand of NW_014333769.1, from coordinate 109,861 downwards.
GCCTGCATATTTTTTCGAAACAGTATCCACCTTTTGAAGAAATGTGAGAATAAAAAAAAAAAGTGTTAAAAAACACGTGACTTAGCCAACGAATGATAACTGTGCAAAGATACGAAGGAATGATCGACGATCGATAGGATCTTTATGGTTCCGATGATCGAGTATTTAATGTTGGATCGTTTGAATTGCAGTTATTCGGCCAATCGTAAATATGTCAACGAGCAAAGCACGCGCGTTGCAAAACGGACGCAGGGACAAATTGAGGCGCGTCGTCGGCCGTAAAATTGCGCGGCCTACGCCAGGAATCGAGTGCTGTAAAATTTCCTGCAGAGCTGGTGAGTACCACTCTGTATACGGTTTTACATGGTACCGTGTCCTTGTTTTACAACGCGAGTCAGAAGAGGATAGAAATTGAAATTCCATCGATGTAAAGTGTTTACGAGAAGTGATTAATTGTATGTTAAAAGAAAAAAAAAAAAAAAAAAAAATAGGCGGACAGCATGAGTCACCCTGTGCGATTATTGGCTTTGCGTCAATATTGACGATACGCGAACCCACGTCGTAAGGTCGCGTCTAATAGACGCTAATTCGAAACGTTATCGCTTAGCATGATTCGACTAATTTAAAGTAATTAGGATAACGATGGGATTCGATCGAAATTATTACACTTTGTTCCTTATCATGCAGGACTTCGTTCCTCGAAAGCCAACAAGAGGGCAGCAGAGAGTAACAAGAAGGAGATAAAGGAGTTGGTTCTACACGATGGTACTATGTCCCACATAATAATTAAGCAATTACTTGATATTGGTAAAGAAAAAAAAAAAAAAAATTCTTAAATTACAATTATTTTTACAGAATCGCCAAAAGGTCAATCACCCGTGGATCTAGCACCGACTGACATGGCACGTAACGAACAATTTCCCCCATTAAAAATGACTGGTCATTGGACACCTCTTGGTCGTGCTTATTTGTACAATACTGGTAACACCGGTACGTTACGTAACCGTCAAATATATATATATGTGTATACTAAAGTGCCTTAAATTGTTTGATCACTCCTAATCGCGTGTTACGTAACATCTCGAATTACAGCCGAGGTCAGGCTGAGCTTAGACAGACCGCCTGGAATTATATCCGGCGGACCTCTGAAGGACGAATACGAATTTCTGCAGCTGCACTTTCATTGGGGCAACAGCAATTGTCACGGAGCTGAACACTCGATTAATGGGAAATTGTGCGTAATAATATTTTGTTGTTTCACGAGCGTAACCGCTAAAGTGACGACTCATCGCGGGAAAATAATAATATTTGCCACTGTTGTTGCAGGTTCTCAATGGAGGCTCACGCGGTTCACTTCAACAAGAAGTACGCGTCGTTCGACGAATGCCTGGAGAAGCCCGACGGTATCGTAGTAGTGGGATATTTCATGCAGGTAGTTGGGGACGACACGCGAACCGAGGATCATCCAAAATTTGCGAAAATTACAGACCACCTTCCGGACGTGGAGGAACCAAACAGCAAAGCAGAATTGGATCATGGTGGGTACCCAAATTGATATTGCATAATTGAATTAAAAAATTTTAATAATTAAAAAAATTTTGCAAATTTTAGATGCCCTCGTGTGGATGAAGCAAGGACGCTGTCTTTGCAGTGGATATTACACGTATCATGGATCACTTACGACACCACCCTACAAGGAATGCGTCACCTGGATTCTATTTCCGGATCCCATAAGGATCACCAGGAGGCAGGCAAATGCGTTCCGTAGTCTCAAGTCACATTCTGGCGATTGCATAACAGCCAACTTCAGACCGGTCCAATGCCTGAATGGACGCACTGTATTCTTTGGCAGTTAATAATTTGGGAAGTTGAATTTCAATGCGAACATTATTAATGTTTATTTGGCTCTAGTCAACATCCACTTCCGTTATCACATTCTACCAAGTAGAGAGCACCGATCTTCTATACTGTGTATAAACGATTGATTATTTATCTATTTAATTACATATACCCTTACTGTTAGTTAAAAATGTTGTTTACCATGTTCTTTACCTTCGCAAAAACAATCTAACGATGGGTATCCTAACCTGAATCTCCTACATTTAGAATTTTGACAGAAGAGAATACAAAAAAATTTTAAATCCCATCAACGTTCACTGCATGTACAATAGAAAAATTTCAGTTAAAAAATGTCTCTTGAAAAAGTGCCTAAACGAAATAACAAAAAATCAAGTGAGCAACGACCGATAATTATTTTATTCAAACTGATTAATTATCCAGATTGATTCAAATTTCACAATCGTCATTGACGCACTGTCATGTATCATCTACGCGACTATGGCATTATCAAGAATTATTATATGGAAACGATAATTAGATTCTACATATTTAATATTGATGATAACATGAGATTTACGCGATGACACGTTTTGATTGATGATTTGCGTTATTTATCTAGAAGAAAACGAAAATACACCTCTTTCCACCTCGTCGTCCGGCACACCAAAATGGAGACAGTCGCCGATCGACTTAAATAGTATTAATACATGGACAAAAAAGTATTCCCCATTATTACTTAACGGCTATTGGCTAAACGAAGGTATAGCTACCCTTACAAATACTGGACGAACAGGTAATAATAAATGTGAGCATGTACAGTCTAAAAAGCGAACAGAGAAATGTCTTGTTCCTCTTTGAAATCAAGTCAAGATCGAATTAGAAGACAGGAAGCTGCCACTCATGACGGGTGGCCCATTGAAAGATCAAGACTACCAATTCATGAATATACAATTTCGTTGGGGTGCAGAGAACTGCTGTGGGGCCGAACATTCAATTGACAATCATTGGTATCATAATTGAAATTTGTGAAGTTACAACTTTTTTCTTCATTTACAAAAATCTACAATCTTTACAGGTATTCCATGGAGGTTCAAATACTTCATTGGAATACTCAATACGGTTCAATTGAAAAGTGTTACGATAAGTCAGACGGAATGGCCATTCTCTCATATCTAATACAAGTACGAGTAATAACTATTTCATATCCCAGGATGCATAATAATCCGCCGTGCCCAAATAATAACGAATTATCTGTCAAAAATCCTCATGGGTCTGTATCCAATGTCGTAATAACTTCAGGTCGTCGGTTGTCCCGGAATACCAGACAATCCAATGTTTGCGAAAATAACTCAGCATCTGCCAAGAATCAAGAAGATGGGAAGCAGCGTCAACATCGGACCTGGTAATTAAAAAAAAAATATACACAATGATAATTATCTAGGTAATTAAAGTTTTAACAATTTTTGAATCAATATTTGTTTGCGTTCGCACTATATACTCACCTATAATATATACTGTAATTATCAGGCCAAAGGTAAGGGGGTCAACGGTTGTTATACAATGCCATATAATTCGATCGATCAGTAGCTTTATAACTCCAGGCTTTATAAGCTACCCTTAACGTAAGGGTAGAAATGTAGGTCAGTCTGGTCCAAGTTACAAACGTTTGTCGCTTTATTAGATTGTTTACGGTGGATGATGGAGGCATGTTCAGAACCTGGTTATTATACTTACTTGGGTTCTTTAACGACACCACCTTATCACGAATGTGTCGTTTGGATCGTTATACCAAGACCGATTAAAATATCTGCACGACAGGCACGTTATTCGATCATTTCATTATTTTCCTAGTAACTTACTCAGCTTGACCTCTTATTGTGCAGATCGATGCCTTTCGAAATATTTATGATAAAAAATGGGAGCCTATCGTGAGAAATTACAGGTGTCAACAAAACCTTCGTAGGAGACGAGTGTTGTATGCCAGCAATAGTGCTGTTGCTTAAAAAACAAATTTATGAAATAATCAACTGTTTTCCAATTCTAATAAATATCCAAGAACGTTCTAATGTTTCAAATGAATAAAAGAATAAAAATGATGTCAATCATATATCAGGACATTATGGACATATAATTTAATAAATTATCACAATTTTTTGACTAACATATAATTTTAATAAAAAAACGAAGGTAAATAGGTGACGAGATAACGACACAGGATAACGTAATGAGTAAGTCTGTAGCTTGTTATGAATTATAATGACCTCTCTAACTGAAAGGCGTAATGTCAGTGACTCATGGAAACTCTAATGCATAATTCATTAATGTCTTTTACATCAATTTTTAAGATCTTCCGAAATATGGACAATCGCCAATCGATTTAGATAACAGCATTGTACATGCTGTGAAATACCCACCGTTAATTTTGAATGGATATTGGCTTAACGAGGGAGAAGCCACATTAACAAATAATGGGACAACTGGTTCGAAGACTCTAACAATAATACATTACAAGCTTGGAGATATTCTTTGATTAACTATTATTTATTATCAAAATATGTTTTAGCAATGGTCACGCTAAGTGGTGACAGGATTCCGTCGACGATAACCGGTGGTCCACTGTTTAATGAGGAATATGAATTACATAATGCACATTTTCATTGGGGCAAGGAAAATTGTAACGGGGCTGAGCATACGATCAATGGCACTTGGTAGGGAATTCTTTGTGAAAACTTCAAAGCACCACACATCAGTTAATCCGGTACTACATTATACATATAAAAAAGCAGGTTTTCCATGGAAGCACATTGTTTACATTGGAATCGAAAGTATTTGACTTTTGAAGATGCTGAAAAGCATAAAGATGGTCTTGTAAAGCTTGGGTATTTCTTTTTGGTACGCATCATCATTTATAATATTAGAATTTTTCGAATTATATTTGTTTTAGGTTAACGGGAACAATGAATGGGATAATCCTATGCTTCAGAAAATCACAGATAATTTAATGTATATTGTGGAAGCGAATAGCGAAGTGAAAATACCAGCCAGTAAATGAAAAATGTTTTAGTAGAAAAAATATAAGGATTTTGGTAATACCTAGGATTATTTATAGATTCTTTGTGTTGGGTACGGGAGGCTTTGCACAGTCCAGGATATTATGTTTACTATGGCTCTAGAACAACGTGGCCATTCAAGGAGGGCATAATATGGATAATTTTTCCAATCATCTTATCGGTCTCAGCTAATCAAGTAAGGTTTCATTTTAGATAAGCTTCATGTATTAATTTATGTTATTGTTTACTTCAACAATTTTGTTATTAATAGATGGATGCTTTTCGGAAACTCAAGAATGGAGAGGGTAAATGCATATTATCAAATTGCAGATGCATACAGTTACTAAGAGGACGGAAAATATTTTGGGCTTTAAATTCAATGTAAACGTAAACTTAACTAATTTAATAAAAAATGGAACTATATGAAAGTAGCATTGCAAACTATTTTTTATAATCACAATAGATATTTACAAAATGTCTTATTTATATTACAATTACAATATACTGTATCTGTATTTTTCTATTAATTTCTTAGTAACAACGATTTACTTAAAAATATTGAGAATGTTTTATCAATGCGTCTACTTTTTGTTTAAACAGTTCACTTTGAATTGGTTCATTTAATTGGCAAAGTGGGTTTTTTACCACATACTCCAAATAAACCTGCAATCGATAATTTCTTGGCATGTCATACAGTGCTTCAGCATGTACGATGTTAACATTCAAATTCTAAACAAAGTTACTTACCTGGCTATACAGTTGTTGAAGTAGACCTCTTATATTTTGGGCACCATTGTCAGTGTTAAGGACAAACTTTAATCCAGATGGTGTTTCCAAGTAATGTAGCGTATACTTGCTTGTTTTATAATATAGAAATCCCTCTTTTGGATCCAACGGTGAAATTTTGCTCACAAACGATTTGATTGAAAACAGCATTCCATACATCAACTTGGCCTCCTAATATACAAAAAAAAGAAATACAAAGGTAAGTAAAAATGTGCCTTTGTCTCACACTGTTCACCTTACAAATATAAAAAATGTTCACTGAGCCTAATAATTCTAAAGTAATTATTTTATGGTTGATATTCTCATTTCATAGTTAAACTTGACATTTTGATGGTTAGAAATGTTGAGTGAAACGTTAACTCAAATATCTTGTGTGTATTTTTCTGTCACTCACCTCTTCCATCGTGATTCCTGATTTGTTGAGTCTATTCCACTCCGAATAGTATAATAACGTGCCATTCCTCGAAAATATGTACAAATTGTGAATCGTCATATCAAACTGGTGACAGTTCCCAACGTTCCAATGGTATCTTGGTATATTTTAGACCCGCACGACACTACATTTAAAGCGGCATTTATGTGTTCTACGCTCACATCACTTTACCGTATAAAGATACAATCCCACATCACAAACAACACTTCAAAACACTAACTTCCGACACTTTTAATAATAACGAAACTGACACTTGGCTATTATAAAATGAACAAAATAAGGAGGGTACTGATCATGTTGCATTTTAACCGTTGACTTAAACGGTTTAATATTTTGAACACATAATAATTATCGTCGATAAGTTACCGACCAACGTTAACAAAAAAAACTTGACACTCACAATTCAACATGGAACGAGAATTCAATAACGAAATCGAATTGCAATTAATTACAAAAGTAACGTAGTAAATTATTATCAAAATGGTCAAAACAAAGCCACTGAATTCCACGCAAATTCTCCATAGTCTCCCAACCATCTATCAACCCTCTCATGAAGATATATTTGAATTTACGTCCACTACAAACAAACAGACCGAACCCAGGATGTTATTTCATCCTGGTTATCGAGTTTCCTATACACCGTAGCGTAAATGTCAACTGAATAGTCAAACTTACATTATTCCAAAGCACGGTTTAACGGTCGACCGCAAAATGGCGTTTTCCATGCAGCGTCGTCCTCCGCTGCAAGTTTAGGTATGCTCGTCACGCCTGATGGAGCTATTTGTTATATGCGAATATACGACCCTCCCTACGTATGCCAGATAATCGGAAGAAGCTCGATTTATTGCATGATCGAAATCCAAGGTGGCGCCGCGAGGCGGTACGAAAATCTAATGTCTTTTCCTACCGCGACATTAAATTCTCATACATAACTGGGCGTGTCAGCTATGAACTTTCTTGATTAGAGAAGCGCACAAAACTTTTAATTATCTGTTTCCAATATTGTAGCCACCCGCTTTGAAGAGTCACTCATAAAAAAACAAGATAAACACGAAGCATCGTAACCGTATCTCGTACTCGCTTCGCTGTTCGTGCTACTCGAACTCGATGTAGATCCCGTTTAAACGAAGCGACAAAGTAAACTAAAAAAAAAAAATAATAATTCGAATCAAATAGATAAAAAAAACCGTAAAACAGAAAAGTACGAAACTAGGTACCAGTAAGTAAATGCAAAAATTACAAACTGCTCGTGCTGTCTCCAAGGAGTATTTAGCATTAACTTTTGAGTTTGCTTGACTCTTTCTGCTTCTCGAAAAAAAAAGCAGAAAGAAAGCCAGAGAAAAATATAAAAGCATAGCCATAAAAAAGGAAGGATAGCCGAGAACTCCGTCCACGTTAATTGGTAGAGCAAACCGCCCCGAGCTCGAACATTCGTTTCGTTTCGGCTTAATCACGCTTCACCAATCACTGACAATGTGCTACCGACGAAAACAAAACGCGTTCCAGAGATAATGGTATGAGGTAAGCTTGTACAGGAGCTACCCCCCACATATAGAACACGTGCATATGTACCTGTATACGGTGAAGTGTAATCGGTTAACGATTTCTTCATATATTTCACAACAGGCCCATCCCTCGCTATCGTTGATTGATCGATTGCACGTTAGAGGCCAGCAGTAGCGTCCTTATCGTAATTTTACGCAAACATTTTCCAAGATTTATGTTCGACGTTGGGATTTGTTTGGGCGATACCGTTATACGTTCTCTGGATGGACAGGTGTATGTATACTTATCGTTATTCCATATACCACAGAAGCATCACCTGGGACTATGACAGATGCCATAAGATTTTACATGGCTCTACATAAAAACGAAAGGGACACCTTTAGTACGATGATACAAGGTAACATTATACATCACACGTAATTAACTATAGTGATAAATAAAAAAAGAAGTATATAATATAGACAAGAAAATATAATACGATGATTTATGTATACTATTTTTTTATAGCAATAAAATATAATAGTTACAAAAAAAAAATACAGTTTTATTATATAACACTTTAATATGAAAAATATCACAAAAATATATATAACAATTCATAACAACGAGTACACCCAGCGTAGTTCCCTGGATAATAAATTTCATTATAACCGTTATCAAATATTCAAATATCATAAAGTCATCAAGCCTCCTATCCACCTAAGTGGATATTGTGATTGAATTGACGCATGCGACAGCATTTAAAAATTCACATCTCGCGATGACCTGGTTTTACCCATGATCGACTAACGTATCCGACAATTTTAGAGAATAGTTAGAAATTCTAATCTTATCACGCTAATCGTCGTTCGTCTTATCGCAAGAAAAGAAATTCACGTGTATCACTAAAACGATCGTGTCCCCTATTCACATATATACATATTACAGTAAGACAATGCGTAATCCAAGTAAATTATTCGCATGCTCGTTCCACAAGGAAGCGTGACGTCAGGACGCAACGTAATCTACGAATCTCCCCTGACGATAACATCGAAAGGTGAAAATATGATTTATTGATTCGATTCAAACTAAACTCAAAAGAGGCTGGAATTTCCTTTTTCTCACCACCTTTAGAAAACTTCAACCCCCAATCTGTACCATATATATATATCTATATATCTACGATTCGTATATATATTGTATATCTACTAAAATATGCTTACATAATATATTTCATTAATAAAATCTTATACTGTATATATATATATATATATATATATATATATATATATATATATATATATATATATATATATACATCTACACACTAGTGTCTGATTATACCCCACGAGTCTCCTTTAAATTTACAAAAGCTACGGATCTATACCTTCAGATCCAGTGGTTGAGAACCGACTGGCTAAATCGTCCCTTATTTCCCTCAAATCTCCATAGTGAATTCGCAGTGCTTTCCTATTCAAATGATACGCTTCGTTAACGATTCAGGTGTACGTACCCACGTGAATGATACTAACCTATAATATATATACGACTAACGCGCATATTGAAACAGACAGATGGACAATACTGTACACAGCCTGAGAATAATTCCCTGGATGACTGTACATATCCCTTTGATGACAGTCAGTGCTCCTTAGTCGCTTGACATTCTGACGCTGAATATTGTACAGCACAGTACACACTTGGTTAAAGGGAATAGGTAATCGTTGAAGGATCTTAAGTGCGTTTTAAGCAGCTGAGTAAAATAAGGGTATCGCGTTAATAAAGCCAGCCGAGTATTTCGACACGGTGGCCTCGCGAGAACAAGGAGCGTAATAAGCGGGTTTCATCGACGTACATTATGATTTATAGACTTTAATATGGCCAGGTTTACCGCGCGGGGAACCTCGCCGGGCAAATATTTTTCTAGTCTGTCCTCGCTTTGTTTTGCTTGAATATTCATCCCGTTATCAGTGCACGTGTACGATTATGAATATGAGTATAGAAAATGATGTCAGACAGGTCTGACAATCGAAAAAAGAAAAATCATTATCGTATCCTCAATGGGCGAAGATATTCAAAACGAGATTTACGATATAATCCTCGTATTTGCTGAATCCAGGATAAAATTTGTATCTGGGAAGCTGTCTGCGTGAATCCGGTGTATCAGACTTCGTAAAGCTTCGATCCGCAGAAGGTATAGAGATATATAGATACAGTATAGATAACTAAGCAGAGACATAGATTGATAGGTATTCCCGTGTATACACGCCATACAGTGTGTTTCATTATTCGGGGATGTACGTGTATATGAAATGATAAGACCGATAACTGATTTATGTGGCGTGAATGGGATAAGTGTATTCGAATCGAATAACTGTATTTGGTAAGTGAGTTAATCAGTCTCAGTCCTGTCAATAAAGCTTTTCTTTCCTACCCAGTGTCCCGAACGCATTCCTTAAGGACTCTGGTCACTCCCTTTAACGGACTCTCAGCTTCCCCTCGCGAGCAGTTCGATACGTCCTGCCTTGGCTGAATAAACGTAAAGGTTAGCCGAGGGACAACGTGGCGTAGTCGTTGAAACGTATTTGAGTTTAATACACGTTGGCTCTTTGTGAAATATTAAAATTACGATTTCAATTCCTCGTACGCGCGTCTTGACATACATGGACTAATTGCCTTGCGAGTAAGAAGGAATAATTTAGTGGAACGTTAGTGCGCTATGTTTACACGATAGTAAATGTTCGTAGAGACAAGTCAAACGGCAAAAGGAAAGGTTAACGAAGAATTATTAGGAAATAATGAGACGTGCAATTAACAATTGGTCGTGCAATTAGTAATAAAGAAAAAAGAGCAGACGGTAGCAGAAAGCAAGGGAATGAAGAAAAAAAAAAGGTAATAGGGTAGATAGGTAAGCGAATATACTGAAGGTGGAAAAATAAAAAAAAGAGAGAGAGAGAGAGAGAGAGAATCGTCGGTGCAGGCAAGTTTCATTCGACTCAACGAGCATTTATCACCATGTAAAGCTGGGGGTATAAAGTTTTTGATGAAAAAAAAAAAAAAAAAAAAAAAAAAAAAAAAAAAAAAAAAAAAAAAAAAAAAAAAAAAAAAAAAAAAAAAAAAAAAAAGAAAAAAAAAGGTAGCAAAGGTGGAAAATGTGGGAAGAAAGAGAGAGTGAGAAAGGGGGAACGTTGAAAAAAGAAACATCCCTCCTGGTAACCTCGACAACTTTTTGGTCGGGTATCCGCAATGGTTACCGTCTATGTGGAATTGCCGTATCTATAGCGGCCATGTTGAATCCAAATCTTATCGATGCATTCAAAGAAGTCGACCAACCTACATTTCGAGATGCACGAGATTCACGTCAGCGTAACTTCTCGGAAACGTTGAATTTAATTCACGAGCATCGATTTCGGCATCCGGGATCCTGGGCTCTGGACCGCTGGCATTCGTTTTCAGCATCCGGAATGCTCCTTCCTTTTCTTTTTTTTTTTTTTCTTTTTCTTCCGTTTATACACCAAGGGTGAACCACTTTTCTCATAAATTGCATTTACCCCACGGTTCATCGTAGTTCATCATGGGTTCATCGTGTTTCTGCGACTATCGATTATTTATTCGGAACGATGGACGCACGATTGGGAGCCTCGTTCACGAGTGTCATATTTATACATGGAAAAGGGAGTCGACTGCTAAACATTTCGTAAATTAGCCCAATCGTCTCCAAATCGTAGTATGAAAATGAGCTGAATGCTTTTCCATTAGGATTGACGTTTAGAACGTATTACAGGCGTATAACCCTTTTCCAATGTATTACACGTTGAAAGGATCCTTTATCGTATAGCCCCCATATCCGTCTATCCATCCAATCATACTGTCCATATGTATATATATAGTTTGTCATCCTTATTAATTTCTCGAATTTTCCCGAAAAGTCCAAAAATTCAATTCCATTTGGAGAATCGTCAAATCTGTTATTTTTTATCTGCTCTCCGAAATCTGTCCAGACGAAACTTCCACGAGGGCAAGAATACCAGTTGCAAAAGACACAAATCTAATCTGAGATACTTTCGCTAAGGAGTGTACGATGTATACAGATATACAATGGTACGTATATGCATAAATGCGAGCACTCACGTGCCGTGCAGTACATGCCTATATACACCGCACATATATATATTTGCTTTTACGTTCTGCCGAGAGAAAATCGTATTATCCGACTTTCCCATATTTATCGAGCAACATTTTTGTCCAGAGATACCCACTACCTACGCTCTGGCTTACGGGTACCTAAAGTGAATTCTCACGGCCGGATTGAATTGTTTCTTGCATTATATATTCCAATGGCATATCCTTATACAGCCACGAACAAGTGCTATACGGTTTATAGTAGAGTATAAAAGTAATATCAGTAATCGATCATGTCACTGTCCTCTTGCAATTGCTAAGATTAGTAAGCCGTGAGCAGGTACGATATCGAGTGAAAATTCGAATCTTTCAGCTGATAATAAGAAAAAAAAAAAAAAAAAGACAG
>NW_014333769.1:96383-97604 GCF_000341935.2 Cephus cinctus | reverse complement strand
GAGGGAGGGTGGGCGTTTGATATAGAAGCATCGATAAAGCCTCTACGTGAATTATCAGTACAAAGCCGGACAGTGATTAAAGCAGGTGCTCTCGTACCGTGAAGAAAATTGAATTCCGAGGGTTGACCGGAGTATACAAAATTTGGATGAGCGCGAAAGTTTTCTTCGAATTTACAGATATATACCTGCTCGATCATTATGGTAGAAGAAAAAGAAAATGAAACGCGAGTGAGTACAAGAACAATTGACGCAATTAATGAAATCGTTAGCTGGTCGTGTGAATAAATAGAAGAAAAAAAAAAAGAAAAAAAAAATAAGAGATCTCATTATTTTTTTTTTTCCATCTATTTCTCTCTGTCCGGTCAATGTATACGTACGAGGCGTTAGAAAATATTAGCGTCTTTCATCCAGGGATTTCCGCTGTTTTATCCTCTCAGCGCGTAATATAAGTAAGACTAATACGCAAAGTTTAATATGTCGCACAATTTAATCCTCGCACGAGTTCTGCGCGCGCAGACCTCGTCCGGGCGTTGTTCCCCTCGGTAGGAATTAACGTATAATTGTAATTTATATCTTCTCGGTTCTCTCGTTCTCGAGGCACTCTCCATCCTTTATCTCGCTCACTCCCGTGTCTTTTGCCATGTTGTTTTTTTTTCTTCCTGTTTTTTTTTTTTTTTTTTTTTTTTAATACTCCGGAGATACTTTTAATGAAATTTTTTTTTTTTTTTTTTTTTTTTCCTTTTTTTTTTTTTTTTTTTTTTTTTTAATACTCCGGAGATACTTTTAATGAAACTAGCTAAAAATCTCACGGCGACCGCGATTCCCTCCGGGACTCCGCGTCTCTTTGCCGGTTAGTATCGCGCCCTCAGGAACCTTCCTGCGGAAGGGCTGCTTACATTCGTCGGTCTATTTGTTCGGCGTCATTTCCTTCGAGCACTACGGTGCGGTATTCCTCCCACGAGGCTTCCTGCTGCCGACGATATTATTATAGTTGGCTTTCGTCTCGCTCGGTCTCCGTCAACGTTTTCGCCTCTGAATGGGCGCGAGGAAGAGAGACGGACTGAGTTATTATGGCTCGACGCTCTTAGAGCCGCTGGGAAATGTAAATTCGAATAGAAATTAAAGAAAGACAGTAATAATAATATTGAGCGGGGAGGAGAGTGATCGTGTAACAATTTTTTTTTTTTTTTTTTTTTTTTTTTTTTTTTTTTTTTTTTTTTT
>NW_014333769.1:87543-96293 GCF_000341935.2 Cephus cinctus | reverse complement strand
TTTTTTTTTTTTTTTTTTTTTTTTCGAGTAAAACAATTTAAGGACGCTACAGTTATACAGCGGAGTCTTTTTTTTTTTTTTACGAATCCGCTTATACAAATCGACCCCACGTTGCATCGTACCTGACGGCTTAAGTTTCATTTTAATGCAAATGTACATCGGTAGACACTTTGATTTCGCGTATTACGCTGTCCGTTCGATAGATCATTTTTTCCTGTACTTTGCAAGTCGCTGGATCACTGTTTATAATGAAAGAAATAATAAAATAAACGACACGCGGATGTCCCCTGGCCAAGGTGAAGGTTTTCGCGATTTCCTATCGAACTGTGCTGATATCGACAATTCGATCACGGACACGTGACGGACTGATTGAATCCGTAATCAAATATTTTGACAATTCGCTGAATCAGATTTACGATAACTCGTATCGTTTTACGTGAAATCACTTAAGCGTGCCTTACGTCAGTTTATACGTATATTGAGATCGTTCGTTATTTATCTCGATAGATAAGCTCGTGGACTATAACGGTTCGATTAGAGATCTTGAAAGATGAGATAAATTATCGATTTTCCTCCTAATCCATGGCTCTTAGTTACTGCACGGATACTTGGCCAGGAGTGTATCTCGAGTGGATAAAAAGAGAGTGGATAAGGGGATTGGGAGGTGGGAAGTGGGTGGATCATGAATCCGGAAGCTCATGATGTAATAGCGTCGAATATCGTAGTACAGAGAGAGATGACAGCCGGATGCTGGGAGGTTCATGGAAGATTCTCCAGAATGGGGGACCAAGCGCAGCATCCCTGTCACGTCGACTTCGCCACTTGATCTTGGTTCCTTTAGACTTTGCGATTGTTCCATGCGAAACTTATACACCCTGTGTTCGATTATTAACAGACGAAGAGGGTCTCCCTCGGGGTCGGAGGCGTCCTGGTGGAGCTGCCAGCTGAGCGGATCGGCTGGGACCATCCCGTGGAGTTCGTTTTATCCTGCATCGGCTACGCCGTTGGGATTGGAAATATTTGGCGTTTTCCATACCTCGTGTATCGCAATGGCGGAGGTACGTATACCAGTGGATAAAAGTTTATTCCTAAAATATCGAACGGGAAATAGGATATCTTTGTCTTCTTTTTTTCTCCTTTCTTTCATTTCACGACACTTGATTTCCCATAGCTTGTGAAACGCGATACTACATAGTATATTTTTTTTCTTACGCCAATGTCGAATATCCTCTTAAGCAGTCAGTTGATACTGCGGTTTTGAAAGCGTCCTTAAGGACCCCGAAATCGGATGAAGATCTCTTGGGCCATGGACGAAAAAAAAAAAAAGAAAAAAAAAGTCTAAAAAAATATCATCGAATAAAATATTAATCCACGTTATATAAAATTTAAACGAACACTCGGTATTATCGTTCTATAGATGTCCCTCGGGTCCAGAAGAGATTCAATTCCCGTCCCTGATAACGAACCTTCGATTTTTCAGGAGCCTTCCTGATACCCTTCACTTTAATGTTAATTACGCTGGGTCTGCCGATATTCTTTTTCGAGCTGGCCATAGGCCAGTACACCGGCCTGGGACCGAACGAGGCGTTCGCCAGAATGGCACCAGCATTCCACGGTCTTGGTTACTGCACGGTAGTGGTCATTACCTTAATAACCATCTACTACATGGTCCTCGTATCCTGGACCCTCTTTTATACCTTCGCATCGTTCTCATCCAAGCTGGGCTGGGCCTACTGTGACAATGACTTCAACAGCAATGGTCAGTATACTCGCACGTAACACATGCTAAATATACAATCCACCCACCTAACCCAAAAGGAAATTAATTTCTTACGTTGGTATCCTGTATTCAAAATTTCATCTTTCTACCCCATGAAATTTAACGATAATCATCAATTATCAAGATAACGTTTCAAATATCCTCATCTCATTCTCGTCCATTACCTACCATAACACTTCGCCAAGAAATTCAAGTCTAAAATATACTACGCCTTCTTCTCCCGTTGGATCTTAGATATCCAAGCGCATAGTTGCATCGTTCAGCCACATGTACGTTTATTATCTTTACGTCTCTCGGTGACCCAAAGCATCCAGCTTCCAACTTGTACCATTCTGACCTGAGATTGTCCTCGTAGACTGTTACAGCGGGCTTCAAGATAAGGATTGCCAGGCCAACGACTCCACTACCATATTTTACAATAAAACCTGCACGGCCATTACCGCAGTTTGCGAAAGCTACGGCTACGCTGACGGAGGTAACAGCACGCACTGTTTTCAGGGTAACAATGCAACGGCCATACGATATATATATACCCGTATACTTTCTTCGGAGGAATATTTCAGGTATATACTTTCTTACGGTGTACCGACCTTGTATCTTGCTTTGTAATAGATTATATATATGTATACTCTAACGCTACTGAATGGCTGCCCCCGCCCATCCAGCAGCCCTTGGACCACGTACCCACAGCCTCCGACAGATGGGCCCGCAAGTGAATCACACATGCTGGACCAATAACTTATTTTTTTTTTTCCACAAGTAACTTAGAAAGTATGAAAACTACCACTCTTGATTCATACATTTTTGGAAAAAAATTTTTATTCCAGCATCCAAGTATCTTTGCAGGCACCTCACGTTATCAATTCCGTGACTAGTCCTATCGTATAATCGAATAGCAAGGGTACCAATGCCCTTCCTACTTAAGAGATTAAAAACCTCACAGATCCTACAACCGCGGCTTGGGGTACCAATTCCCCGTCTAGTGTGCAAGGACCATATTTTTAAGAAGGCACGGACGGTATCAAAGTAACTTTTAACGTTACAATATATATTCGCAGTGACTACGTCCTGGGTATACGCGGCGCCACGTGGTACAACTTTGGCGGCATTAGGTGGGAGTTACTAGGCTGTCTTGTTCTGGCTTGGATAATCTGTTATCTGTGTGTGATAAGAGGGGTCCAGAGCGTCGGGAAGGTCGTCTACTTCACTGCGCTCTTTCCGTACGTGGTACTAATCGCACTTCTAATACGGGGTGAGTCACTAGTAATATTGATGTTATACACACATGGTTACGTGATGCCGGTAGGTGGGTCCCGGAGACCCTATAAATCCTATCGGTTCTAATGGGGTTGAAACTATAGGGAGGTAACGTGGGGAATTCAGAATTTGACTCGAGGACTACTCGTCTAGTATTTCCGTGCTGTACGGGGCTGTGATGATTTTTGAAAAATTTTCTTTTTTCAGGTGTCACCCTAGACGGAGCCAAGGATGGTGCCATTTGGCTAATTACCCCTGTATGGTCAACCCTCTTGAGTGCCAATGTCTGGGGCGACGCTGCCTCACAAATATTTTATTCTCTTGGCATCGGCTGCGGATCCCTGGTCACTTTGTCTAGCTATAGCTCCTTCACGAACAATTGTCACAGGTGAGAAATACGTTTAGTTCGTGGTACGATTACCGGCAGGGCTTTGTCACGGCTTTGTCCGGCGTGTAACTTAGCTCTGTACGGGTTAACCTGGACGCGACGTGGCGCCTCGAATTTGCCAGATTGTCTGATTTTCGGAAATGATGGACTGCTCCTCGCGCTTCCCATGAAATATCCATCGCACGTACACTCGACCTCGGCTAACTCTCGTAATGCGGGGAATCAAACGTTTCGGTTTGATGGCGAATGCATTTTCACGGTAAATAGATTCGTGACGTGTTTCGAGGTCGGTCGGTGACTTCGTACGCTGATTAAGGATCGATTGCGTTAAATAAGAGAGTGCTGGTTGTAATGTGCTGCTAAAATATTTATGAAATATTTTTAGGCTTGATATATATATATATATATATATATATATACCCTTTGCACTCGGCATAAACTAAAGTATGACAACTGAAGCCGCCATTTGTTTGTTCGATATTTTACTATTTTCCCGTACTAGTCGGCTAGTATCGAAATTTCGGTTTTTACATTGTATTCACAGAAACGTGACACTGCCACCGGTATCTCTGGTGGCGATCGATAAATCGAATAATAAAGTAAAAAAAAAAGTTACTACATACGCGGTATATAAGAGCGTGCGCGCTTCGCTCGTTACACCTACCACGTATATCTGTATATAAATATTAAATATATATTTTCTATATGTCCCTCTTTTAATTTTCTCAGGGACGCAATATTTGTCACGCTCACTAATCTTTTCACCTCGGTCTTCGCCGGATTCGTAATATTCTCCATCATGGGATTCCTCGCGCTGAAGATGAACATGCCAATCGATGAGGTAGTTCAGAGCGGCACGGGATTGGCTTTCATCGCCTATCCCGAAGCCGTGGTGAGGATGCCACTTCCGAATCTCTGGGCGGTGCTCTTCTTCTTCATGCTCTTCATTCTGGGACTGGGTAGCCAGGTCAGTAAGTGGTCTCGGTCGGTGACCCGCGCTACATCCTCGTATTTGGAAATGCGAGGACTGCGAGCCTCCGGAGCTATTCAAACGTAAAATTAACTTTCGCTTCTAACGATAAGTCCACTACCGCAAAGACACCGGGTATTAGTACCAGCACGATTCTTGGTATTACCGTCGGTGCTGCTGCTGGCACAGAGACGCCGTTACTATTACTACCGACTATTACTATCCGTAGAGACTTCGGAATAATTATAGCCTACGGTGGCGATCGGAGGACGCTCGGCTGCACGGTTTATTGAGCGTAACAATTTTAATTATCTCCTAGAAATCTTGCCGGTGGAAACTAGAGAAAAGGGGAAAAAGTGGAAAAAGACGGTAGCGGCCAGACCGCCATTAAACTTCTCCCTCACGTGCAAGACATGGCAAGCAATGCCTTTTACGTCCTGAGAATCTCTGCTTTGTCTTATATAATCAAAAGAATTATTGTCATCCCCCTTTCAACCCTTAGCGTTCACACCCTTCTTCATTCCCATATCAAATTCTTCTTTTTGTTTTTACCTTGTTCCCCGGTATATCTCGCTGCTTCCGTATCGAGCCTTTGATCGTTTGTTTGATATTCGGAATTTAAATGTAAAAAAAAAATCATTCTTGGAAAATAATTAAATTTTACTTTCTCATCGCAGTTCGCCGGAGTCCAGGCCATAAACACTGCCATACTGGACGTACGTCCTGACCTACGGAAACACGAGTCCCTCGTTATATTAGCAATATGCGTTTCCTGTTGCGTTCTGGGCATACCTATGGTATTCGATGGTGGCGTTTACCTATTTACATTGATGGACTGGAACACTGCATCATGGGCCATACTATTGATTGGCATGGCGGAAGTCGTGTTAGCCTCATGGTGCTACGGCTGCAACAGATTCTTGGATAACATAGCCGACATGACAATGAAGTTTGGACGAATTCTTCGCGGCTACTGGTGGTTATGCTGGGTGATATTAGCACCGGTTACAGCAGCTGTGAGTAGTGCAAATTTGGCGTATGATTTTTTTCAAAAAAAAATTTTCTAAAAAACATGCACCAGGTCCGCGGTCACTTGGTCAGGACGAATCGAACGGTGGGACGAAATCGAAAAATTAGACAAGAGGTACCGATACGAAAATTTTCAAAAAAATTTCCGATTACGATAATGGCTATCGAGATAATTAATTCAAGCGTGGAATAACGTTACGCAATCCTGAAAAGAAACGGCTGCTTGTCGATATTTTACTGAAACACTTGCCGGTACTGAATAAGCGTCTTACGGTACTCCAGCTATTCTGTCTGTTACCAGACGCCAGCGTACTTCCAAATCATGACCTTTTCATTTCGCTCTAAACACTTTTTCCCTTATAGATTTATTCGTCCTATGCATCCCTGGCGTCTCTTACACGACACGCGTAACTACGACTCTCGTACAGATACGTACAGTTACGTGAGTACGTTCGCGCTAACGAGAAGGCTCGTCCTGTTTCCCGGTAGCGCACGGCTATTAGAATGTTTTCCTTTTTTATTTACGGCCCACCGTCTTCCCTTCTCATTTACTAATGGCACGTAATTCCTTAAACAAATTGTGTTCCCACCTCGGTACCGTAACCATTTACTTCTTCGCATTCGGCTATATACCGTTTATATACTACATAACGGTAAATAGCATAGAAAATTATTCAGAAATATTGCACCGACCGACGATAGCACATTCGCTTGATTTCTATAGGAAATCCACCTTCGGCTGACGCGATACTTCCGAATACCCCTGCATATGCCTATATACACATATGTGAACATTGTCATCGGCGTCCCCCCTAAGGCATAGTCGGGCATAGCTGACGAGCCTCTTCTGTTATTTTCAAGCTTGAAAGATTTCGTTCGCACCCCCTAACCCCCCCCCGTCACCTTTACCCCACCCCTGTTTTCTTCCACCCCTCCGTCCTAACTTCACCCGATTCCCTTCTGGCTCCTCGAATATCACACCTTCCACGTCTATAACGAATCTCAACCCACAGGCAGTCTTCGTATTCCAAATGTACACCTACGAGCTGGCAAGTTACAACGGAATGGTCTTCCCATGGTGGGCGGACGTAATTGGTTGGCTAATTGGATTGTCTACGCTGGCACCGCTTCCTATATTCTTTTTCTACCGTTTATGGAAACAGCCGGTAAGTAGTTCCGGTGGAAGTATGAATTTTGAAAATTTTTAAAATTCAATAGCCCGATCCTACTTTTCTACGATACGCGATCGTAGCTGAAAAGAAAAAAAGGAAAATGTACGATCAATACCATATAGGTATACTACAGTCACACATATACATATACATGTCAATACATATACATTGGTCACTATATGGTTTCTATAAAATTCTTTTGGCCAACGATCAATTCATGTCACGGGTTGAGAAGCTTTCCGCTGGGATCGCGAACGTGACGTCATCGCGTTTCACGTATTCTATGTACTTGCCGAGTGCTTTTGGCTCGAGTAACATAGAGTTTAAATCATCTTGTTTTCTCGTAATACGAGACGATATACTCACGGGATGCCGTAACACTTTTCGTTACGTTGACAGGATGCGTCATTAAGTCGAACGACTGATAGGAGAGTAACGAACGCCGTGTCATTTTTACGAATTGCTCGTTCGGCGCTTTGCTCCGTCGTAGCGTAACGGCCGTTCCGTTTGATAAACGGTAATTGGCCATTAGGACGTGTAGGCCTTGTTTTTCTCCTTTTTTCCCTTTTCTTTCTACGTACGAGATCGTTCGCGAGATGTTGGGCATTCGAGCATGGGTTCGGTCGAGCAGTGCCTTTGCCCGTTGACGGATCGTCGGAACGAAGTCAGAGCTTTATAAATGTAATGGCGTAGAGTAACCGGAAGTATAGCTATATTGATTTTTGAATAATCAACGATCTTGGCACTGCGAACGGAGCCACGCATGGAGTTTACAATTGAACATATGTATATTTATTTACTTTTGACATTCACGAAATAATTTTCCCGTGGGAAATAAGCGACTGTCGTTTGACAGTTCGGCCCGATGTTACGGTAACCACGTGCGCAGTATATTTCGTTACGTGTGTACAATCTGATACGTCGCGCCCTATCAATGATTGTAATGAGACCGTACGAGCTGACAATTCATAATCGGACTTACTCAATGTTTATAAATTCCCTACAGGTGGCTTCGACGTTGTTTAAACCAGCCGAGAACTGGAGACCCCAGGGAAGGGGCACAGTAGCCAGGGAAAGTGAGGAGGTAGGACCTCCGATTACAAACCCTGCTTTTATCGGGGACGATGATAAGCCTTGAAGGTGAAAACGCGGGAACATTCCTGCGGGACTGAACGAGGTAAGGGAGGAATGAGAAAAAAAAATAAGGGAAATAAAAAAATACAGCTTCCCTTACAAGCAATTGAATGCCGTGTTGCGTTAGGTCAGTATTCATTACACTGTCACATATATATATGTACTACGGGATGTAAAATAAAAAAAATTTTGTAAAGTACGATTAAGTCCAAAAAAATGTAATCGTATGAAAATAAATAATTTTTTGCAATCGCATTCTACGATTGAAATTACATGCACGCTGATATTTTGGAAAATTTTATTTCATCGCACCATGTCAGAAGTCTTTCATAAAAAAAAAACAAAGTAACTCGCAACCGATTCTACGAGTTTTTTTTACCAGACAGAAGTTTGACGAACTGCGTCGTTAAATGAGCCCGGGCGAATGTCTCGTTAACAAGTTCCACAGGGCTTCGACGCGCGTGCCCGTGCGTTGGTGGCCTTAACGAACGTAGCGGGGCTCGTGAAAATTCGTACGCGTACGCAGTTAGGGTGTACGATTATGGGAAAGGCGGTAAATTCGAAAAAAAAAAAAAAAAAAGAAAAAAAAAAGAGTCTTACCGAACGAAGCAAAAGTCGTGCCACGAAGATGCATGGTTCACGAGTAAATGAAGGGTCAGTCGAGTGTAAGGAGTAGGTCGCGGATAACGAGAAAAAGGTGGGGCTTGAAATAGTTGTAACTAAGGTCATTTACTCGGGGGCTGTTCGTGTTTAGTGCGCCGAGGTCAGACGGGGCAATTAGTTTTTAATTGTCATTAATTATCCCGTGCGCCGGCCTCACGGGGTACTTGACAACTTTGCGTCGCCAGTCGCCGCGGTTAGGCGTTAGTTGGGTACCAAGTGACATAAGGAAACAATTAACGCTCGCTAATGTAATTAATTGGAATTTCTACGGGGTTGCCTACCGAACTAACGTCTCGGAGGGCGGAGGAATTTATTGTTACCAATTTGTTATGCCGCGTGGGGGCATTATTAGCCACC
>NW_014333769.1:86937-87447 GCF_000341935.2 Cephus cinctus | reverse complement strand
CACCGAATGGGCTAACGAGCTTACCGTAATTACCAATTTGCGTTTTATGAAGATTTTATTGCAAAATTAGATTCACCTTCAGAATTGGTAGGTCAAGACCTCTTCCTGGAGGTAATACAACCCTTATACCCGAGACTCGCGTAATTCCTTATGATACTCAACGACGCTCCATACTCTCTCTCTCTCTCTCTCTCTCTCTCTCTCTCTCTCTCTCTCTCTCGCTCTCTCTCTCTCTCTCTCCATAAGCAGCTATAGATATACACTTATCCATCCGCAATAACCCCTCGTGTAATTTACCTAAGGTAATTCTAGTTTTCGCCGAAACACTTTGCACGGGGGCCGCCTTCGACTATCTCTCTCCAGCCTCCGACTTGGGGCACCTGCAGCCTCGTTCCCTCCCAAGACGAGCCAAGCCAAATTGCCTTTCATTAGCGCCCCTGCGCGCGAGGATCTAATCCCCGGAATCAGGCCATTCGAAAAAAAAAAAAAAAAAAAAAAAAAAAAAGAAAA
>NW_014333769.1:64889-86927 GCF_000341935.2 Cephus cinctus | reverse complement strand
AAAAAAAAAAAAAAAAAAAAAAAAAAAAAAAAAAAAAAAAAAAACAGGAAACCAACTCGCCATAAATAGCGATGTATAATTTGGCAAAATTGAATTCCAATGACCCGCGACCATCCCGGCAAAAAAAAAAGAGATTCTCAACGAGAACCGTTCAGCCAAGCGACCAGCGGACAAGCCCGATCCGCGGCACCGCGTGAATTTCCAAATAAAAAATTAGCAACGGACCATCCCGATCGCAGTGGCGCGAACATAGCGAAAACCTGCCTAAAGACTGACTTATGGGCCTCAGGATGAAGGGAGGAGGCTGGGATATAAAATAGGGCAGTAAATAATGGATCACGCCTATCCTATTCCTGAGCTGATTAAAGAGTTCTCATCAAGCAACCTGAGTTATAACCTCAATACCATCCGTCTTCGTTTCATTCTCTCTCCTATCCGTACAATCAACCTGAAATAGGGGACGCTTCGAGGCGATGGCGAAAGAGAAATATTTGCTTCTTCAGCCGCGCCGTATTAACCTTCAGCAGCGTTAATTTCCACTCTCGAGGTTTCTTCCTGCTCCAGTCCTCGTTCGCGTCCTCGTGAGACCACCCGGGAGGACGCAGCAACACTGGGTCCTGGTAGACGCCGTCGCCGACGCCCGATTACTACCGGCAGCAGACGCTACTGGCTTCTGGATGGAGAGGGGGGGTATGGTACACCCCCCCCCCACCTGGGTTTTTGCGATATTACGGGCAGACGATCGATCGCACACCTGTCGTCTTCTGCTCCCATCTTCCCCTCGATATCCTTTACGAGCACCGAGTACCCTGTCCCTCCAGGGGCGGAGAGGAGGGCGGGCGACCCCTGACCACCCTCCTTAGCCTAGCAATCCCGAAGGAACGCATCTGCAAAATAAGTACGGTCAAATTTTAATGCCGGCTGTTATGCTTGCAGTAAATCAATAAGGGTCGGAGGGGTGCCAGGGGTCCTGATAGTATACGGTAGTGGGCCAGGACCCTCCCAGCTGATGACGTTGAGTGGCGGACGGGTATGAGACAGAAAGGAGAATCCCTGGTGACAAAATAAACCTGAGCCCCCTCTGGAAGTTGGAACTTTAATGCTCGCAAATTTTCACCACCCCCCACCAACCCGGTGCGAACTTTCCACGTGGCGCTTCGGGAGTCACGCGTGAGAAAAAGAAATTAGGGGGATAAGGTCGGGCGGTCTTGTATATGCGGTTATGCTGGGTGTCTAGTATAGCAGCGGCAGCGGTGATATATATATATATATATATATATATATATATATATATATATATATATATATTGCGCAGTGTACTTCAACCTCTGCCAAAACTATGTACCTACCCCCTTCGCCCCTGCTGTACGCTCGCCAAGCTTTATTTTCGTAAAGTTCAGGGAACGTTATTCTATAGCGCAAGAGGTAGCTACTTCCGAGAAAATAGATGAAAGCATCCTGGTGGGATTGGTCCAAGTGAAATCGTGACTCGAGCCGTGAAGCCACCAGTAAAAGATAGATAGATAGAATGAGATACTTTCGGACGGCCACTTGAACAGGCAACTTTTCGATCCGATCGCCTTTTCCCCGATTTACCGAGATAATTTAATCGGCCTCGATACCTCCGCCCTTTTCAATCTACCGTCCCTTTCCTTCGCGCTCCCTCCCGCTCCCTCCCGCTCCCACTCGACTACTTTGTCTTTATTCTTGCCTCGGCGGCGTCCATCTTGCTCTTTAGGTAGCACCCTGTCCCCGTGCACTGGATGGTCGAAAGTATACGCGAATGCGAAACTGCACTGCAGCGTGCACGAGGGAAGTTGAAGGACTTTCGAGAAATATGTAACAGGGAAAACGGGAACCTGGAGAATTCAAGGATATACAGATATAAGTAGAAAAGACTTTTATGTACAGCGAGGTATACGCGCTGCTACTGTTTGCAGAAATATTTTCTAGCCCCGTCGAGAGAGAGAGAGAGAGAGAGAGAGAGAGAGAGAGAGAGAGAGAGAGAGACGAGTTTGGCTTCTCAAAGCATAAGAATATAACGTTCAAAGACTCAACGTCTGTGTCGGGGTATGTAAATTTGCTGAAGAATCATAAAAGTTTATCTGACATTATTACTCGTAAAACCAATTCGTCCTTTTATTTCGCGAAGAAGATTATTCCTAGAGTTCATACAAACATTGACGGTAAGAAGGCTGGAAAATTCTTTCGATGATTTTCCTCATATACGATCCCATCAATTTTCTCGATCAGATTAAAAATTCGAATCTCCCGCCATTCTCGCACTCCCCTTAGTCACCTTTTTTTTTTCATCGTCACGTCGATCCGCCCGAAAACGCGCGACGAATTAATACAAAATACAACGAAGAGCCGATGATTCCAGTCGTCATCGAGTTAAAGGATCGAAGGACGTTCAATAATTCTTTTAATTTTTGATCTCGCCTCCTCGTCCTATGACGTCACGTCGGTTACGTTATATTTCGTATAATTTCAATGTTCAAACCGAAGTACCAACCACGTAGAAATTACATTGGAAATTCGCATGCGGTCCTGTGTGTATTCAAGCCGGACTGAATTCTGAATACGCGTCCGTATAAATAGTGCACATGCACTCGCGGTCCCATAGACAGACACGCGCGCAACTTCGAATTATGCAAATGTATTTAGGTCTGCTGCCGTTGTTAACAGCCAGTGCATGTGGCGGTTGGTACCTATCGGTTAAATGAGCATCTTTTGCACGTACCGCATTTACTATTTCGATCGATATAAACAGAGTGGCCAATCCGATTGGCCAAGGGCCGTAACGTCAACGGCGTGACGTCATAACACTTTATATTATCCAAGTAAAATCCAAACCCTTTAAATCCGCCAGGGTCCTTATCGAAAACCCGATCCGATCCTTACGGCCGCAGCTGCAGCTGCACGAGTCGTATATTTTATTTGGTCACTCGCGACTTGCATACTACGATCTTTGCAGCATGTTACTAAGCAGTTAACTGTTATCCGGGTTTTATTATTTTTTATTAATTTTTTTTTTTTTTTTTCAAATTCGCGTACCGTCGCGCAATTATGAATGCACGCTTTTGCGGTTCTGTATGCATTTAATATGCACGTGTGTATGTATATATATCTACTAGAGACGCATAGCTAGAGATACACGCCTTGCGCGCAAATGTAATCGGATCTTCAGCCATTGTTAGACTCTACTAGTTTGTAAGAGGAGCTTCGGTTAAATGAGAATCTTTTATACATTCCGTGTATAGCATTTCCGTAACCTTTTTCCATATTTTAATTAATGATGACTTCCCATTCGAATGCAACGTACGAGCACTGATATCATGTCGACGACTCTGTCCTGTGTTCTCTCGGTTCTTATGTATATATAAGCGTCTCACTCTTGCTCCTTTATGTCTCCTCTTGCCTTTCCCTTTGCTCTTGGCTGCCACCCTCGCGCTCTCCTCGTCGTCGACGAATATACGGATATATGACGAACGTGAGTATAACCAGACATGGGTGTTTGCACGAAGGTTTTGTAGTTACTTCGAACAAACTGGAAATTCTATACTCCGTCAGAATTATGAACAGGCATGTACATCTGCCCAAGTCCCTCGGAACGATCTGGTAAACGTATTCTGGTCTGTCACCATTGTTAACATCCGCCGCATGAAACCCTCGACGTAGACGGAATAAGCATCATCTTTTATTCCGTATACCGCTTGGAATTTCGATCACGATGTAAAGTATTTTTAACGAACGTGAAATACACAGCTTCGCGGCCCAGCGTTATACGAAGGTACGTAGTAACGTCTGCATTAGACGTGTCACTCCTCTTTCTCCTTTTAAACTATAAATGCCTCCGTGTACATAATTTCCACAAAGTTATACCATATATATATATATATATGTAATATCTAAAGGTCTGTTAATCAAAAGTATATGCTGCCAGATGCCGTTTGCCTTTTCAATTTCTACACGCGATTAACTTCAGACACCTCGTTAACGTTTTTCTTCGAAAGTTCGTTAGACTTCGTGCAGTTAGCTTTTAAAATTTCCCGCTTCGATCTGCGCCGAGCGCTTCCAGTTCGGGCGACCGCCGCGCATCTTCCGTTGCGCTCGGTGTCATGGCGCTGCCGATTAAGTGCGTATATCACGGGCCCTGAGATACGGGCAGTGTCATTCCCGTACCAATTCCGTATTGCTGATGATTA
This sequence comes from Cephus cinctus, assembly GCF_000341935.2. Taxonomy (NCBI): domain Eukaryota; kingdom Metazoa; phylum Arthropoda; class Insecta; order Hymenoptera; family Cephidae; genus Cephus; species Cephus cinctus. The sequence goes on along the minus strand of NW_014333769.1, from coordinate 82,719 downwards.
ATCACGTGCTGCGTGTCCGAGAGATACTAAAATATGGAGTACAGTATTACCAACCCGACGAGTCGCGGTCCGTAAGCGTCAATGGCACGTGTCGCAAGGTTCATTTCTCAATTTCGTTAATGCGACGTTCTACCGCGTCAAGGGCAACGGCGACTGTTGACGACGGACCCAGGTATGTACGCGCCAACCGAACGATGACTACCGTGCGACGAATCCGGCGGTTTGAATAATGGTGGATTATAGGGTGAGGAGGACAGTGGCTCCCCGTCGGTAAAGGAGGACTGGCTGGAAATTAAAACAGAAAGGTGCCAAGGAAAGTTGAGACGACTCCACTGGGTAATTACACTTTGAACGAGAATTCCACTTGATCTCTTTCTCTCTCTATTCGACTCTCTTATTCTCTATCGGTATCTCTGTTACTCTAGTTTTATTTATTTTCTTTCTCCTCCCTGTCCTCGTCCTCGACCACGTCCTGTCGCCATTCCTCCTTGTCTCTATCCCAACATCTCTAGTTTTTCATTCTTCTACGTCCACGTAGCATCACCCGGTGTCTCTTCGATCGGCAGAGTGAATTCTCCGAGTTTTCTGTCACGCTGTACTGCAATTCGCATTCGTGTCGCGCGACTAACCGAACGTATCGGGGGGGGGGGGGGGGGGGGGGGGGGGGGGGGGGGGGGGGGGGGGGGGGGGGGGGGGGGGGGGGGGGGGGGGGGGGGGGGGGGGGGGGGGGGGGGGGGGGGGGGGGGGGGGGGGGGGGGGGGGGGGGGGGGGGGGGGGGGGGGGGGGGGGGGGGGGGGGGGGGGGGGGGGGGGGGGGGGGGGGGGGGGGGGGGGGGGGGGGGGGGGGGGGGGGGGGGGGGGGGGGGGGGGGGGGGGGGGGGGGGGGGGGGGGGGGGGGGGGGGGGGGGGGGGGGGGGGGGGGGGGGGGGGGGGGGGGGGGGGGGGGGGGGGGGGGGGGGGGGGGGGGGGGGGGGGGGGGGGGGGGGGGGGGGGGGGGGGGGGGGGGGGGGGGGGGGGGGGGGGGGGGGGGGGGGGGGGGGGGGGGGGGGGGGGGGGGGGGGGGGGGGGGGGGGGGGGGGGGGGGGGGGGGGGGGGGGGGGGGGGGGGGGGGGGGGGGGGGGGGGGGGGGGGGGGGGGGGGGGGGGGGGGGGGGGGGGGGGGGGGGGGGGGGGGGGGGGGGGGGGGGGGGGGGGGGGGGGGGGGGGGGGGGGGGGGGGGGGGGGGGGTGGGGGGGGGGGGGGGGGGGGGGGGGGGGGTAAGGAGGGACAGGAAATCGCGTACCTTTTCAGAATGACTATTGCGAATTCTTTTTTTGACGTCTTACGATTATTCCTTAGACGGGGCTAATAATAACTCCCATGAGTTTTTCCCTAACGAGAAATTTACTTGCTAATAACATTTTACTCGCCGCTTATACGCTTACGTCTCTCTCTCTCTATTCCTGCGTCATTAGAACTCGTTACGGTTCGCTCGCAAATTCATAAAAGGGATGCTTCGGCGGCATATTGCTTTTATAATGTACAGAGAGCCGCGCGCAGTGTTTCTTCATATCTGCGACCTGTGCCCGTCGCCTTTTCACGATGCGATATTAACTTGCACGAGGTAAGGCCGTTTTTCGGTGGATTTTCATAGGAAAATATTTGACCGTGTACGTATACCTATATATTTGTATATACCGGCGCCTGGCTACTCGCGTCGTGTCCCTCGCCGATCCCACGTCGATCCGTCGAAAATTCGACGCCGTCGAATTGGCAACCGAGACCAGGGACGGCGACGAGCCAAGCTCAATATTTATTTTAAGCACGTGACAATTATTCGGATCCGCTTTCAAATTTAAAAAGGACTCTACGCGTTTTCATATAATTTTTAACAAGGCCGCGAGAGACCTCCTGCGACACTTTGCTTTGCAATTATAAGAAACCCGTGTGTAAAAGGTTTTTCGGAAAATTCGTTTCTACAGGTATATATGCGAATTATGGAATATAATGAAATTGAGAAACGCTATAAAAAGTATATGGGCAATGTATATACGTATATTCAATGAAACTTTCGTTATTATTATTATTTTTTTTTTCATCCTCCTCGCACCCGCAGGAGCTTCATTTATATTTTATACAAAGTACAGCGGATTATTGATGGGAATTGAAAATACAAATTCCGCGCTTTTTATATACCATATATTTATATTCAATTCAGTTCTTCCCGATTGCCGTTTTAATGCAAATTGAAAAAAAAAAAAAAAATTATCCATGTATACCCATCTAATTAATTTGATAAATTCACCGATAGCGTCCATCATGAATGAGAGTTCCGAACAATTTTGTTCGAACGAATGGAAAGCAAAAAAAAACTGAAATAAAGTAACGATTCGATAAGAATCAATAACTCGCGCCAGCTACAAAGCGGATTCAATAATATTTCTAACTAGAAATATCGAATTCCCATCGACAGTCTCGTACCATTTTGGTAAACGACATCGATCGTCGTACATAGGTGAATTTTGTACACCGCTTTGGAATTACTTTTCGAACCATCGACATTCCACAACGTGTACCACTGTATATGCATAAATATCATATACACATATGGGTAAGCAAGGCCTAAAGAACTCGTCGAGTAACCGTCGAGAAATATATTTCTTTCCAATCTGTTTCCTACGTTTACGATATGCGTTTACCGATATCTGACGAAAAAAAAAAAAGGAAGAAAAAAACCCCCCAACAAAACCAAACCCCCCGATACACGTATACGAGTAATGCATAACGAAAGTCTCTGAAACTAGAAATGTTTTCACGTCGAGTACCAGAACTTCGAAGGTTCAAGCGAAATGGCACGTGACACACATAAACACGTGTATATATATACTCTTTTTATTTTGTACACTCGTTAATCGCTCCTAATTATAAATTTAAACTTCGCCACCCAGAGGTAAAACCGGCGTAAGGTTATCGATCGGAAGCACACAGTAGCGCTCCCATAACTTTGGCGCTGTGCTATTTCGCAAATGCCCCGGCAACAATGGCCAAAGCTAAAGTCGTATCTGCATTTGGATAGACTGGAGGACCAAGTCCGATTTCCGGTTAGATTATCATCTCAGGAGTTCTCGACCCAACGAGAAGTCAAGGGGCAAGGGCTATTTCTCAAAAGGGCGATTCGCACCCTCTCCCTCGAACATTTCGAATCCGTCCCTAATGATTTTATGGTATCTACTTGTTAACGAGAGAAAGGAGCAAACGACGTATCCCCCCGAAATTCGTTGAATCCCTAAATGGACCAAGATGGAGAAGGTATTCGCGGTCCTGGATTACCGGTGACAGCCTGCTTGGAAATGAGACTCTCCCCCCACGTGCGTATCTTACCAGCCACCGAGGTATAATGAGACCTTGCCGGTAAATAATACCGTTTCACCTCGAGAGACTCGAGACTGAGAAGCAAAGCACTCCCCGGACCCTAAACAACGTACGAGGAAGATTTGGCTATGATTTCGTAAGGTAATCAAAGTCCACGTTACTGTGGCGTTATGTTTATTTTTATATATATATATATATATATATATATATATATATATATACTGGAAAGCAATCTTCCCAAGCAATTGCAGCTCGATCGTAGTCACGGTTAAATCAGTTGCCGACCGAAACGACACGTTCCCGCTAAACTAAGTTGTCAAGCGGGCTAAACCACTGCGCCAAGTGCGCTGTATAAAATGTATCCAGTGGCATGGATTAGGACGTATCGGGTCAAGGAGCTCGGCTTATCCTGCCAATTGCCAGTAGAAAATGGGATTTGAGACCGTCACACGTCAATGCTCCCTGTTAGCTCCTATGCACTGTGTACACGTGGAAACTCCTCGAGAATGTAATGGACATGGTCCAATGAAGGAAAACGGCTAGAACGAGGGAATCCAAGTGGTCCTTCGACCTTCTTCGCTTCTTATATCCTTATTCCTGCTATTCTTCCTTCTCCTCCTTCGCCTAATGTCCACGACTCCTTCTCGCTTCTTCTCGAGATCTACTTCGTTCTGCGCGAGCTTTTAGTCACTTACTCTTTATTTCCCTTCTGCTCTTTTTCGCGCTCTCTCTCTCTCCCTCCCTCTCATTCCTTTGCTATTCGCCTCTCCCTCAGGTACACTCACGACCACCTTCCCCCTCCTCTCGCTCTCTCCCTTTCCCGTGCCATTACTTTACTCCATCATGCCAAAAGCAATCTTACGAAAATTCGAAGAGAAACGGCACCCCGGTAATTCCGTGCGATGAATTTATTCTTGACGTACTTCCGGTAAAGAAGAAGAAAAAAAAAAAGAAATAGTGAATCCGGGAATCTTGTCATTATCCTACTTTGAAGTAGCCTCTTCTTCTATTTCGTCCCCGTTCTGTACAACTTTGACCCCCACCCCTCCACAGTCCAATCCCTCCCTCCCCGTTACGTCACACGGGTGGCATTGTTATGTGACTTCAAAGGGAATCGTCATATATCCATATACTACGTTCCCTCATTCTTTTCCTTTCATCCCTGATATTTTCTCACTGGTATGCCCCTTTGCGGTATGATCCGTTTAAGTAACGTCTGACCCTGGACCGCGGGCTCTACCGACCCCCCCTTTGTTATCGTCGTTATCGTTCTATCCCAGTGCGCGAAAGACAACGAGAAACCGTAAGAGCCTCTCTTTGGTAAAACTGAATTTGAAGTTCCTATCGGTCTTCGCGTCAACGTTACGCCGGTTCCTAATCTCATTTGAGAATTCCCACGCGAGCCGAGTGGCATTGTTGCACCGAAGATTGCTTCGCGGGAAGTTTAAACTCGTGGAACTCGGGGCCCCACGCAATCGCCATGAAGATTAAACGGGAGAGGCCGGGGCCAAGTTTTACACGTGAAACCTCATCAGCGTAGAAGCCAGTCCGACCAAAGAGAAACCAAGTTATTCTTCTTCCAAACGAAATTACCCCTATGTCCTTGTCACGTGCTAGTGACATTTGAACTTCCGTTAAGAGTCTGACGGGTGGGTACATACGACCCAGGGACCCTCCCGCCCTGTCACTCTCCTTGACGTCTGTATTTTACCAGAATATTCGTATTCCGACGTGTCCACGGATTTCTCCGGAGTATCGAATTATTACATCAATTATGTAAATGGGGAGATTTTGTAAAAAAGATCATGTCCGCAGAATTTATATAACGCGTCGGAGTCGTCGCGAGTCCCGTCACGTCAGAGTATTTTTGCAAGGGTGTGTGTGGGTGCCTCAGCAAGCTACCCCATAGCGTAACGGACGACAGTCCTTGAAAGGGGCAGGTGGGGGGGGCAGCTGGAAGAACGTCAGCCAGCTGGAGAAAGCGAAGGAAAGTTAGGAAGAGAGTCAACGTTCTAAGAGGTTATGAAAGTGTAGAGTGAGTCAGAGAGAGAGAGATGGACGTAACCACCCCTGGTCTATACTTCAGAGTTAGGGGTAGATCTATTGCCAAGGTATCCTCGAGGCACCAAAAGCTCCTACCCCCCACTGTATCGCCCACCTGACACTGAGCTCGAAGCTACGACGGAGGGTTGACGTTTCTCAAGATAATTGCGTTTTATAGTGTAGACGCCGTATTAGAGCGATATCTGGAGGAAATGTATATCGAAAAGAGGACGGGCCTTCACGCTGCGAAACCCGAGCTGGGCCAGCAGGGAGGGAGTAGTGCTCGAGGGGTTTGCTCGGTCGTGACACAAAGCGGGGATCTGGTCGAACCAGTGAATGATCAATGGTTTCTAGAAGCAATTGAACTTTACGATGCGTCATACACGCGAATCGCGCGATCGATTTTAAATGAAGCTCAGCTTTAATACCGTTCTTACTGTTTGGCCATCTGGATGCCGAATGGCTTTGCGTTAAATCAATCAGCTATGGCCATAATCAAATGTAACTTTACTATCTGACTGCTTAGGAAGTGATGCCAGTGGCAGGCAATTAATCAGTCGATTTAACGAGCAATTCAAGTAATTACAACTAACTATAGTCGATTCGACGTTATTATCTCGTTCGATGGAATATATCCCTCTTCTCTGTACCTTCCCAGTCGTCCGCTCGAATTGGACAAATAAAATAATTTGATCCGATTCGAAAGACAGAATTTTTGGAAATTTCACTCGAAACCGCCCAATTATTTAAACGTGAACGTACGTATCCGTGAAGAAAATTTTTTCGAAATTACACCTAAGATATATTACGTTCGTGGAATCGTATAATGAGCGAGCAATCAGCTGATCCTGAATAGCAATTCGAAGAAACCGACTGTCACGGCCCAGGTCAGATATAAGTTCACCAAGGAGAAGGATTTCAAATATCCTATGAAACGAAAGCAGACGGCATCGTGCGCGAAGGTAGATATTTTCAAATAAAACCTATATGACTATTCCCTTTCAATATATCCGGTACTCGCATTTCGGACAAATGATACGAACGTATAGATATTGAACGCGAGTATATTCCATGTCGAGGAAAGAGCACGGGTCCACGTGCGCGGCACGTGGGCATCCGTGCGGACCGCGTCACGCTTTGTACCTGAGCACAGGACGGCCTTTGTGCTTTGTGCAGCGTCAGTACGCAGTAGCCTGAAAGATCCAAGTATCTATCCGTATGGTAAGTCACTTTGGTGTCTATAGCTTATGCATATTTTACACGTACCTAGGGTTACTATGCGTAACCGTACATGGGTACCTGAGCGTCACTGTGATATAGATCTATATAAATTAAGGTCAGGTTAGGCATATACATGTAAATTGGGCGAGAACCTAACACGATCCGCAATGCACCGGCGCGACACACGTGTTACCAAATACTACGGTAAACGTTATATCAACCTACGAGGAACATCGCTTCAACGATATTTGTTTCTGGGTATTTCTCCTATGTACTTCCGGTGCTTCTTCTGCCAAGCGATAGAGGTTAGGTTGTAAAGCAAGAGGGGCTGAGGTTGCACGGGAGCCCCAGAGCCCAGAGAATGTCAACGCCTCGACGGTTTCCTGGCAAATTCCTCTACCATCCGTTCTGGCTTCTGTCCTCGGTGTCCGCAGTCTCTCCTGCTCGAATTGTACCCGCACGTTTCCCTCGTATTACAGAAATATTTACATTGCCGAGATATCGTGATATCACGGCACTGGATACACCGTATTTCCTCAGTTATTAGGTAAGTGCTGCTTTACGGATAGTTTGACTGATTTTAATGTGATTTGTATATATATTGATTGCGATTGTGAAATTAGCATTTCAGGTGGTGGCAACTGTAAATAAAATTACAGTTTCCTTTGAATCCAGCGCAATTCCATAGTTCCTTATGGGCTTTGTTTTGAGCTGCCACCGCAAAGATGCTAACTTCTCAGTTGTACAATGATTCGCGTATTTCTTAAACGAAATATTGATTAAAGTAGTACACATAATTATTATCATACCGTAGATATAATTCACTTGCTTTTATCTCGTGGAGCGGGAAAATTCAAATTGTATAGGTACCTTTAATTATTCACTCGGGCAAGGCAGTCGCGTTATGCAATTGTCTTTATTGCGTGTATACGTAGAGTAAACAAGTTGAACGTAGATATTTCAAATTCTTGTATTGTTTTAGATGTACAATGCTTTATGTAGATTTATTGTAATATTAATAGATATAGGTGTAATCGCGATTGTTTTCAGAAGTCCTTAAAAATTCCAGGTTTATATTTTACCTGTACTGTATCAAGAAATTCGGTCGGGTCTCGTGCCGAGATATAAATTTCAGTGGTTGGAACTGCTTTGATATATAGTTGAGTAGCTAGAACTTATGATATTCTTAGGAAAAATACTTACGTGTAATAATTATGGTAAGTAGAGGAGTTCTGTGAATTTCTCTGACAAAACGTATTGAATTCGTGTAGACTAGACATGCCCGTGTAATCTGTGTCGCGCGGTTCTGATATGTAGAATATACTATATACGTAAATGTAAATCCTACTTACGTGGCTACCAGTGATTTCACCTAATGGTCAGAAAGCAGAATGCACCACAGCATTGAAACGAAAATCCCTGGATTGTTGTTCTCCTGAAATGCCGATTTATAGCAAATATAGTACTCTGGTTTATTGTTGTATATATATCAATTGAGCGGTCAGTAGTCGAATTTATTGTACCAATAATTCATAGAATTAAAGATACCGAAGACCTGACAATGACCTAACGATAAATTCAAAATGAGTTGGTATATACCTTGAGAAAAATTGGGATGATCCGACGTGCGAGTAGAATGTAGGTGGAAGTTGTAGCTCCAGCTGCCATTTAAAGTTGAACTTTTGACCATTGGTTGGATGATCTGCAGGAAGAAGGAAAACGTTCAAGATAATAAAGGGAAGGAACTTCAAAGTTGGAAAAATAATAAAGAAGGTAGAAAAGAATCTTGTGAAATGGGCCCCTCCCCGCCCATTTCCGTGAGGTCCTACCTATTCACGAAGGAGCTACGACCCCTCCGAGGTCCACCGGAGGACCGTGTTTTGGGGATTGAGGAAAAAAGCCCCAGAGTCCTGAGACTCCTGCGTCCAAGATGCGGGGAAAAACCTCAGGAACGAAAGGAAGCTGGGACAGGCGACAAGAAAGACGCAAAAGATAAGTTTAACAGGAAAGTCTCTCGTATCCGGCAGGGACTTTAATCAAAAGAACCGATACTACTTCAAGTGAAGCCAACCCAGGAACACGAGCAAAGGCAGCTACTTTGCCCAGAGCCAATGGACTACCCCTCCGACCTCTCTACCGACACTTGGGATGCTTTCCATCCACACAGGTGCTCAAGGGTCAGCGAAGCCTTCAGGAAGCCTTGTTAGGAAAGTGAAGAAAATTATACTAAAATCGCGAAAGATACACACCTGGTTAGATTGACCACACGCAAGACTATGGTCGTAGCGTACCCTAAGGGTCCTCAAGGCCCCGAAGGTCCGGAGAGACCATATTGCGACCACAACCTGGTCCCACTGAGCAAACTCAGCAGATGAGGTGGAAGAGCAACCTCCGTCACCATAGTCCACGTGTGTCTCTCTAACAGAATGAACTACCCTCTTATCACTACTCAAAGAAACATGCTCAGCCCAATCAAAGAAATAGGAAAAGTAAGACAAGCACAAGGAAAAGTAAACGAGAACAGAAAGGAAAGACGAAGGCAGAAAGAAAGCAATAAGGAAAGTAAAGAATAAGTTAAGAAATAAGAAAGGAAAACAAAAATGATATTAGCAAAGTAAGGAATAAGAGTATAGGAATAAACAGAAAATAAATATAGAAAAAAAGAATACAAACTGGTAAGACGGGGTCGTCCAAGAGACTGGTATACGTGACCGGCTCGTGAGGGAATGACCGCTCAAAGCCTAAGCACTCCCAAAAGTGACCTCCCCTCCTTCCCACACACGCATTCGCGGTTTCTGCGTAACAATTTTTGCACTCCGACAAATTTTACAATTTCCAACACTTCTGACTGTTACCCACCACGCTTCTTGCTTTCTAAGTGTTAATGTATACACTTATTAATATAATTCATCGATCGGACCACTATCAGCATATGCACTTGTATGTCCTCTTTAGTATGGCTACCAGACATACTCCCAAAGAACACGTTTAAAAAACTGCCAAGATACGTAAGTCACTACATATCTACTTATTGTATGACCCAACACTAGCCCTTCATTTAAATTGTAATTTTCAAATTTCCTATAACGCCTTCGCTACTCGTATTAATACTGCTTCTCATACACAATTATTTGACCTAATGGTCATTTAATAATTAATCACACTTTAGATGATTCCCTATCGAATATTGTACTTGGTATAGTTTTTTACACGTTAGTGTTTTTTGCGGTACACTACACATCGCGCCCGGCTTGTAACGGCCATGATGCTTTGCCGAGGGGCCCCGAACGGCCGCGGGTTCTCACGAAGCCGACCGAAAAGCAACGGAGACACCCGAGCGGCCATAGACCCGCCATTGTTACGAAAATCGCGACGAGCAACAACATGGGTGCGAGTACAAGTTCGAAAGTGCAGTGAGAAGAAAGGAAAAGAAAAGCAAAAAAAGCACAGAAGAGTAAAGAAGAACGAAGGAGGGAGTGACGAAGGACACGACACGAGGAGAAAGTCTTCACATATGTACGTACGTTTTATTTTCGGTCGCAATGACATTTTGACTGAAGGTATGTTCCAATTTGCTACCAGTATTATGTTTGTAGTGATGTCTCTGTTGATCTGCATGCTATTAAGTGAGACACAACCATGCTGGTAGTACTGGCAGTGTATTTCGAAAGGTATCTTTAACTGACAGACGGACGATTGTTTCTTTCTCCCTTTTTTCCTATTAACCTCACGTACGTTTCAAGCTAAGACGCAGTAGGTTCTGTTGACTAAATTCTACGAAATAGATGTTTCAACACAGCGATTTCACTGACACTCGATATTGAAAATACGCAACACATATACGTAATCCCTTCAGAAAGTGGTCTGCGCAAAATCATCGTATTATTACATATCCTAAAGTCCAACCACTCGATACCTCAGTTTTGACTAAATATTCTATTAGTAAAGTTTCTTCGCAGTCGAGTATGTCACATAGAGACATATACAAAAAGTTGGGATTACTCAAGAGACGAATTTTTTTTATCAAAACTTTATTACATTCGTAGCGAATTTCGTATTATTTTTTAAAAATGCGTTTAACGCTCGGACCTTATAAAGTTCTTATAAAGGACGTTCAAGAAAGTATAAATCGATACGCGTGTATCTATACTGTATATGTAATGACCGACAGAGTAAAAGCTCCGGATAAAAGCTTCCGGTAGTTATTACACGATACGGGAACTCGCTGAGACACCTTTTTCAACTTCAGAGCCAGCCATCGCACGTGAACGACTTATAATGGCTTATCTTTCAATGCGAAGCCGCGGCTTAAAAAGTGTTCCTATCTAAAATTGCTGGCGCGTCGTAACTACGACCACTCTTTATCCATACTCATAAGCATAAAGCAGAATTCGAAAAACTTTCAAGTACAATGAACACGGGTAAGCCCGGTTACACAGTTGCAGTAGGTATAGCACACTATGCTTATACATATACCTCGCCACGAAGTAATCGTGGAATTGCGCATTACGTAATTTTTTCAAACGCGACACGTTACAACTCCGGTATCGCTTTTCGCCATGCTAAGTAACATTCAACCAGTTCCTAACCATAAGCCCAGAGTCACGACACCTGGAAAGCCTTAATTATTGTGTATATAGATATACGTACAATATTCCATAAATAATATGTAGCACATGGAATTTCATAAAAAGCTCTTTATTCGTATCTTTAGTTAAATATTTTTTATTGCACGTACCTATACGTATATAAAGGTAGTATGAATTCCCATCTGTATTACAAACGAACGTTTTAGGTTTGATTATCAATGTGAAGACTGTCACTGCTTCTCTATCGTTCCTTTCGTTCGGTTTGGATTAATCTCGAGAAATGGCAGGCGCGACGCTAGATTCGCGGTTGGGTTATAAAAAATGATATAGGGAAATGGGACCGCGTCGGTCAGGTACAAATTACTGGCGAGCGTCATGGAGAACTGGATGGAAACTAGCCTTGGGAATTGAAGTAGGTTTGCAGAGAAATTGCTATACACAGTATAGCTAACGGTTTTACCCCTTCTGGCTCGTTTCGACAAACTATATCTAACCTGTGTACTCTCTCTCTCTCTGTCCCTCTCTCTCTGATATTGTAACGCAGCAAGCAGCGCAGGATACGGACGTTCCGCTCACGCCTTCTCCTACGGCTGTTTATGAGGGTTGAAGATTCGCGGAGGTAACACCTGGGGCTTATGATTCCGGCATTATTGCTTGAGTAAATTAACCCTGTAATATCCTTCTCCTCAGGTCGGTGACAAATTCTAACAGTCCTCCATATATGTATGCTTCAGTTATTCATTAATTAGAACCGGCTCGAGTATTATTATTGAGTCCTAGTTAATTAACGAAATTAAAGGAACGTTAACGCCCAATCCAATAACCGTGGTAGGACTGATAATTTATTTACATGAAATTTCGTTACAATCTGATTAAGTTGATAACTCTCGAACTTATCTAAAAGATAATCAAAGAACTTTCGATGCTCTTATCGCGTAGCGGGTTTCACTTCGAAGACTTCGTATTTTCATGAAAATTCCAAGCCTCTCCCTTTTCACGCGTGAAGCCATCTTGATCCCATCCCTAATAATCACTCCCTCATAGCTCGGGCATCCTGGACCACCCCACTTCATCGTAATATCTGCTAAAATAGTGTGTAAGGGTTGGCTCGTCGGAAAAGCTAGTTTCATGACGGCTAAACGAGTATATCGACCTATTCGATTTAATTAGCCAGGGTTTATATACGTATATATATATATCATCCCCTTGCCTGACTCTAACCAGCCTGCCCACACCCGTCACTCACCTTTCCTTCTACACCCTTGCTTGCGCACTACTTCACTTTGTTAAAATCACTCATTTCCGCAATCGTCCATTGGGAACAATAAACCAACCCCTATCGTATATAATGCAACCCTGTTAATTAGCCGATAGATTGAAATACCAGAATCACGTATACTATCGATGTCCCTGTGATAACGATCGCACGTCACAGACTGCCCCATCGCCGATGGAAAAATTTTCGTTAAACCTTACGAGGCTTGAAAACGTGGTACGAATTTGCGGTGCAGGTAAATTAAGATTAGAATTCACTTTGGCGCTTGTCTGCTCGATGGAAAGATCCGTACGGTGTTTATACGTTGGTTATGTTATTTAAATAATTATTTTGAAGAGCCCATATTCGAAGGGATCGTGCGAAAGTCTGAAAGAGGGTTGATTTGCTAACTTCCTGGAAGAAGCTCGAGATCGATATTTCCAGCGATAGGTATACTTAGGTACCTCGTCACCCCTTTCTAGTTTAACGAGGATTCGTTCGCTTCGGCATTGTTCGTTAACAGCAAGGAGCGCTCCTGGTGACGATCGATCGAAGCTTCGTGTAACGAGGAAAAAAAAGAACGAAGGCTTCGGGAAAGTTTTATAAAACTTTTTTTTTTGTTTTTTAATTCAACAATCTCGAAGATCAGACTCGGAACGATCTCTTGGAATCAATGACGATAGTTTGGTCGTAGATAAGAATAATTATTGATCCTGGTGCATCGTGCTTGTATATCTATGTATATAGGAAAGTCTCGTAATTATACACGTGATACGATATGTGATCGATTAAATTAGTCAGATTGAAATTAATGCAGACTACCTGGACGGATGCCTATCGTTTGAACGGTATGGTAATCTTTTTTGATTGTTTGATTTATTTCGGCGAGATCGGGCTGTGGGAGGTCGAGAGAGAATATGAGTTTTATGGCACGCATAGCTTTGGCCACCTTTGAATTATTGATTATTACACGGCCACTAACCGTTCCTGCAATCTAATATGGTTTATGTAATATTACGTTAGCCAAGGCTATAGTGCGTGTACGGAAACTATTACAGGGATCATTTATCGTCCTTGGCGTAACGTGGTATAGGTCGATAGTAATTTTTAGGTTTTTTTTTTTTTTTTCGTGTTATGCATTCATATACTTTCGTATTATGGTGGAGGTCGGGTGAGGGGCGGTGGGAGATTTTTTGTTTCGTTCAACCGATAAACGTTGGACGGCTTGGATATTAGAAACAGGCAAAGTGAATGCGTTGTACGATTTGGCGGTATAGGGACACCGAACGACTTTGAAAATAAAATGATGAAGCTGGACGCATTAAAGGGTGGAAAAGTTTTAATACTGTTTTGATTCCCCGCGGAGCACTATATTTCCATCAACTTATTGTTACGCAGAACTCTGCTTTTTGCGGGACACGTGTTGCCTGATGTATTCCAGGCGAGAACTTATTTACCCCAGAGGACGTACCACGCATTTCATAATGCGTCTGTATATTCTACGGGCTGTCCCATAGGAATCTGACTAAGGAGGATACCACGTTGCATACCGGCTGAAATTTTCACCTTTGTTCGATTCCGTACACGTGCGTACCGTAGAGTTGCAGCTGGTGCATTAATCATACGTGGGTTCTATATAGATGGTTGAAAAAGCGTAGAAAAGAATTTGCTCTCGAAAAAATATTAAATCGCCGGGAAAAACGAGGTTTGGATAAATTTTATAAGACCAATCTTGTCCGTTCCGTTTGGACAGTTGGAAGATATAACGTTTCCAGGCTGCTTCCTGCCCGGAGCGAATAACTCGGACGTCGGTCTTGGATGATCGAGAAGATTTAACAGAGTTACGAAAACTTTATATCCAGAGTCTAGGCGGATCGAGCTTTGAAATTCTTATCAGCTTAGCGGTGGATAGCCGACAAAAAAAAATTACAATTTTTGTTTCTTTCCACGACAGACATCGTAGGCGATACAAACACGTGTCTGTCCGTCCTTCGAATCAATCGATATTTATTTATCGATCGAGCGTGACGTAACGTATCTTCGATCAATCTGACAATCGTGAAATGAAAGATAGAAAAAAAATTGGGCCCATATACTCCCTCTACGACGTATGTATATCAGCCGAGGAAAAATCTGGCAGGCCCTATAGGGGGACGGTAGTCCGACCGAGCGAACGACGCGCCACCCCGCGGAGATTTATGAAAGGTGAAACTCGTAAATTATAAACATGGGGAACCTATAATACGTTACGTACGTAACGCGTGATCCTTGCAATGCCCCAGTATACTGACATTTAGTATCTATCAACACGGTACGGCGTGAAGCATATAAAAAGAGAAGTTGCTTCCCGTCGAAACGGAAATTAGGGCGTAACTCTATTCCGTGCGGTATCCTACGAGGAATCTTTGGGTGGCTTCGCCAATATAAATAGCCCGTGGGTAACGCACGTTACCGACCGGGAAATGAGCCGTTGCCAAAGTGTTTAGTATTCGCTCGGCGTACGCGTATTTAGCAGACACGCGCGATCCTTTAGCTATGCTCTGCTGCCGCCTTTGGAAAACTTCTTCTTCTTCCTGCCTTGTGTAGAACATTTCTTGCGTCACGCTGTGTACGTATACGTACGTAGGAAGGTAGGAAGTTTCGACACGCGATCGCCTGCCGCGAAACGACGACGCTCCTTGTGACGGTCGGTAAAAAAGATTGAACGAAGAAGACGAACGACCAAATAAATTTATGGAAAATTGATTGAGACCTAAGACTCGGACCGTGGATGGATAAGACGGATCTGACAACGTGGATGGAATGATAACGATTTGTAACGTCGGTTACGTAACAATTACATATTTTATTTACCATTTGACACAACGTACAGTCCCTTCATAGTCACCTGCGACTCGTGCGTTTGATTTTGTTCACAGGGACGGACCGTGGGCGTGGATCAGCCCTTGGGCCCGACCGTATGAAGGAAAATGGAGAGTCGGTACAAATCAACGTCATTCGGTCAACACGGTAATTGGCAGCTCGCAGGTAAATGCCAAAGCATACATCACTATTATATTCCTTCGATAATCAGGATATACGGTCACGCAGATTTTTCACCATTATTTACGCGATCCCGCGGAATCCAATACGACACGGTACGACGTGACAATCCTGAAATTCTAAGTGCAATTATTATCGTCGCTCGATAAGCTCAGTACAGTGTTTAATGATAATTAATAATAATGAATCCGTAAATCGGATTCTACCGTATAGATATATATTTCGAAATTATATATCGAGAGTAACGAAAAATATTAAAAAAAAAAAAAACAAGAAAAATGGCGTGGTTCGTAATAATACTTATTAAAAAATTATCGCGTGTACCCCGGAGGGTTGCATCGGCACGAAATTACAATTACGGGGGTTCATTATTTATTGTTATTATTTTTTTTTACCATCACTCCCCACTTCGAGCAAAAGAAAAAGTTCTCGTCTTTTTTTTCTTTTTTTTTTACTTTTTCTTTTTAAACTCGCTACGTCGATTAGGGATAAACGCGTGTTCCAGCGGCAAGTCTGAAAGTCATCGGTTGTCGTGCGTTCTGTCAGCTGCCCTAACTCCGCCGTATCAGCCCCAATTTTTCTCGACAGAACGGAACGAGGTGGGCCACATGGCTCGTACGATTTTATCCGCTTGGCCACGCACTCGTTATTTCGCCACCGCGATAAATGAGCCCGATCGAATCCACCGCTTCCGCGTTATTTATTACGGGCCCCCGTTTGACAATGATCGAGCCGACTCTTCAAGATGGCTGAATGACCTCCTAAACCTCCTGCCTGTTGCCGTACTTGAAAAATCTTTGAAATCCAACCACTTAAGCTCTGGCTCGCTAACAGTACACGTGTAGTGTACTAAGATCGAGTGCTTTTCACTGGTAGCTGCAGTTCAGACAATGTTCGACGTTATGGTGGGTGCTGCTGCTTTCTCTTTTTCTTTTTCTTTTCTTTTCTTTACTCCTTCATTGTGAGTCCTTAAAAAGCTCGGAACCTCGTACGTAACTTTGTATATACAGATGTTGCTGCTGAACTTAACGCACCGAGCATTGTAATTCTACTTTACATTCAAGTGTGTTTATATATATATATATAAACATTGACACGCTGTAATACATAGTATCCTATCACCTTTCGTCACGTAACTGTAACTTCTCCAGCTCCTTTCCCCGGTAGTCTGACGAATCTTCTTTTTTTTCTCTCTTTTTTTTCTCTTCATTCAGCTCGTACCCTAAGAGAGAGCAACGACGGGTGGGGTGAATCGAAGTGACGTTCAAGAATGAACGATTAAAGCGTTTGCTGAACTCGGCAAGCGATTCGTACGTGCTGAACGACCAGGGCTATCTTCACGCGTTAGTTTCCTGTCGACTGGCTCGGTCGGCTGGTCTTTTTCCTCGGATTTATACGCATCGCATTGTTTCCGTTCAGCGGCGTATCGATTCCTCTCCCTCGTGTATAAGCATGGCGCAAGTGTGATAAAGTCAGCACGCGTGGTAACTCTGTGTGAGTGTGATAAATTAGTCGGGCCTTCATAAACATTTCACAGCTGTTGCCGACACCCTGGGACCACCCCCTCTCCCTCGGCCGCAATCTCTCTCTCTCTCTCTCTCTCTCTCTCTCTCTCTCTCTCTCTGTCTTCGTGCAAGCTATCTGGGAGGATGCTGCCTTTGCGCGGCATAATAAACAGTCTGTATTTACAGATGCCTTCGGTGCAGTATCGATTCGCCGTCTATTAGCTCCTGAATATCCTGGGCGACATAATAATGGCTTTGAAATATCGAGCCGAAACCGCAGGACTTGTTTCAGGAATTTATTTTCGAATCTGTCGCCCTTTTAACGTATACGAAATTACGTTGTACGCTATTTTTTTTTTTCTTTTCACAGAGGGGAAATATATTCGCGGCTATATATACATATATATACGTGTGTGTCATTGTTGACCTCTTATCTTCTTATCTGTGATTACATTACGAATGTTCGTACATGGAAATTTTTTTTTTTTTTTATTATTATTATACTCACATTGATTGACAGGCCACTGGGCACAATGCGTATGTACTGGGTGTTATAAATGTTTTACAGTGGACCGAATCGCGCGTATATAATGGCTTGCCTTTCAGCTTTATACGTAGGTTCGTTCACGGGTCTGACCAGTCGCGGTTTGTTCCACTTGGATTATAATGCGTGTTTCTCCCATAGGTACATTTTCGAACGGAACGAAAATTCTTTTATTTGAAATTTTCGATCAACGCCAACGCCTGGTATCGAGAACGTGGAAGCTTGTTTTCTCTTTTTAGGTGTTTTTAATTGCCATATGTTTTTTTTTTTTTTTTTTTTTTT
>NW_014333769.1:56445-64786 GCF_000341935.2 Cephus cinctus | reverse complement strand
TTTTTTTTTTTTTTTTTTTTTTTCACAGGTTCGGCAGTTTCATTCGCAGTCGATTCGCCGTGACCCGCGGCACCTCGCGCCGTGTCCAGTTCGAGCTACCGGAGAGCCGTAAGTGGCGGTGGGAATTGAAGAAAATTAAAGGCCACGAGTCTTTTGTTATTTTTATATAAAATAATTATTACCAGTATTACAGGCTAAGAATAATTAACGTAATGGAAGGGAATTCCTTTGTTTATTATTAATTGATTGAAAGAAACTTTGTCTAGGTACTCTCGTTATATAAAACTTTAAAAGTAGCGTTTCCCTCTCCCGGGGACCTCCGCTCGACGTTAGCTAATTAATACTTTCTTTATTGTTGTAATAACAATTAATGCCCATTATTGCAGGGACGTGGCATAAGAAAAGTTGGACGTAACGGAATAACACGAGGTTCATTTATTTAATGAAATATCCTTTCTCGTCTGATTATGCGTTATTAGGTATCCCTGACGTCATCCTTGTAACTTTGATATCACGTATATACGCTGTGGGTATTGTTCATGCGTCAGCAGGAGGCAAAAGTGACAATTGTCCTGAGCTTCGGGATGCTGGAATATTTAAAAATTAATCTGAACACAGGTACCGAGGGTGCTCCATTTACACAGATCGCTGTACACTTGACTTTTATTTTCTCAGGATCCAACCTCGTTTAACGCAGATTGGTGCTTTTGACTCGTAAAGAAAAATTCGTCCCTATAAAAAAACAATGGCGTGTATTGACATTGTTATTTCTCCACGTGTAACACCGTGAACGCAGTATAGGCTCGGACGCACGTGCTTTTGCGTGGAGGCTGCCAATATAGGAAAGCGAATCACGCTAACTTCGGTACCGTGGAAAAAAGGTGCGTGAGAGTCGGAAAAAAAAGTCGTATTCGGAATCGTATCTCAAGGCGACCGAGTTTACACGCGAAACAAGGAGAAATACGGTAAAATGACAAGACGGCAAATTGTACGCTATCATACGGCTAACTCGTGGCTCTCTCTTGGGGAGATAATAATTTGCTTTCCGATAAGGGGACCCGTTAGCAGGGCGTCCGTAATATTTTTTTGGCATTAACCCTTTTTCTCATTAAAATAAGAGTACTCCCCGCCTCCCCGCCCTTACTACGGTATAAGGTTACGAAGACTTTACAAGGGAATGATTTAAAAGACGTCAAAAAATATAATCTACAGCAAGGGACTACAGGGCCTCTACGAATTGATAATAAATTACCGTAATAATTTTACCAGCCCTTAGCAGCCTTTCTTGTAATTACCTGAATATCGATCGGAACTCTCGCGACTTGACGTCTGATCCCTGGTAGCGCGGTGGGTTCAAACGATCCTCAGCCGCTGAACGTCTGGGTGACGTCATTTCCTGTTAAGTGATACGGGACGATCGGGCATGTCGGGTCGACGAGCGTATCGCCGCCGGAAGTGGACGTTCTGGCGCAGCTCGAGAAAAAAAGGAAGTCTTCGCAGGCGGCCATTACCAGCCTCAACTGCACAGAGCGAAGACGTACGGCTTAGCCCTGGCGTGCAGCAGTCAGTCAGGGGCGGAGGACTGAGGCCCCGCACTCCGGGGGTTCTTCTCGTCCCGGTTCTACAGGGAAATACGGAGGGGCCAGGTTCACCCCCGGAAAATAAAATTACGCCTGTCTCCCGTGCAAGAGACGCCCGTCCGGAATCTACGGTAAACTCGATAAATCCTCTTGCCGGTTTGCCTCCCCGCTTTAAGAGGGACTACCGAAGTCAAAGTCAACGGCGTGTATCGTCGCGCGGCATTCTTATCTCGAGGATAATACAAAATCGTGCCGGCTAAACTGACGGGAGATAGGCGGGGAGAGAGGAGAAAGGGGGCAAAGGAGGAACGTGACGTTAGGTGCTCCGGCAGTTTCAGATGAATTGCACGAGAGCAGCTGCATCACGCTCGAGAGTAAAACATCGAGGAAGAATAGCCGTGCGCCGTTGCCGATGAAGAGAAGTCACGGAGAATGTTAGGGGTTGCTGGAGGTATTCATTTCTTTTTCTTTTTCTTTTTTCTTTTTTTTTTCTTTTTTTTCGGTTCACTCTCTTTACAAGATACTCGCTCATTTTTATCCACTCTCGCGTCCTTATGGAATTTGACTTTGTGATATCTACGTTAGGCGGGTATGTACATACGTATATACCTTTCTGAATGAATATGCTCGCACGTGAATTTTCATACTATTTTACGTCTCGGGGCGTCCGTGACAAATGAGCGTCCCGAGGAACTTGGAATATTTTCTAAGGGCAAGAGCCTACTTCTCTAACCAGAAAGGACCGAAACACGCGATATGACGATGTAAGTGGCGCGTGTGTGGCTGCGAGGTGGATTCATCAAAATTTTCGTGAACTTTCCCGACACCCTATGTATTATCGTACGCGTGAAAATTGTATAATCGGTTCTGGCCGATCGGAAATACAGGAAAGTGGACCGAGATGCAGCTCGATGAATTTTTTAATCGTAAACTCTTGACCCGTTACGTAAACCGTATTATGGCCTGACATCATCTCCCCTCGCATATACTGATCTTTGTTCTACCTGCACGCGTTACACGGTATATCGATTGCCTTCCCCTACTTTCGCATAGTCATCCTTTTACGATTGTGATATTATTGTGTTTATATCGCTGGCAGGCATACATTTCGTCGAATGATATGGGGGATATGATGTATTTTCTTTTTTATATCTAAATTACATATTTTACATAGCACAGTCATTGTACCCGAAATATGTTTTCCAATCAAGGAAACCAGCACCTAACTGACATATAGGTATATATCGGCTGATATCGAGTTTGACGTTGCGTAATAGTCTCGAACGTATCGAGCTGTCAGTCTGAATGTATCTTCGGGAGAAAATGTTTTCCTAACCCGAAGCAGGCACGAGGGTGAGATAATAGTCGATTTTGTAAGAACCCAAGTAGGTAGGACCCTATAGAATATATTTTACAGGCAAAGGAAAACAATATGGGTCCTTGGCAACTGAGGAGAAGAACGAGACAGTCTCCAGCATCCGAGAAAGGGAAGTCGAGTAGAATAAATCGATATATGAGGCTTATGGAGAAAAGTCGTATCGGTGACAGCAGACGATTCTTTCCTTTCACTGGCTGATTTTCTTCGTACGATTAATCGCGTTTTTCCACTAGAAAAGGAAAATATGATCCGAGTCTATCGACCAAGGTTCGAACCGAAGAACCGGGAAAAGAATAACCGGACATTCTCACCCGGTGGACATTCTCTCCCATGGAAGCAGCAGTCAATTCGCGAACGTGCTTTACGAATCGAACTCTTGTAGACGTCGCCAGCACAAACGCTGCCTAATGGATCGCGTGTCAAATCGTACGTCACGACGCCTGAATGGGGTTGTAGCCGAGTTATAAAGGTCTTTTAATTATTCGGGATACCGGTCACGCGAACTATCGATCTTCGGGACTCAGTCACGAGACGGTCATCGAGGATGTAGGCGACGCTGTGAAATTTTTTAAGGGCTGCTCGCGCTTCTGTATGTACACACGCGTGTTACGCATCCAAGTACATAAATTGATCTTTAGCATGCGTTACGTCACGTGGCACGTGCATCGACGTGACAGGAGCCACAGCGTAGGCGAGCCGTCCACTCGTATGTATATACACCCCCGGGACCTTCCTTCGAAATTTACATTCCCCGGTGTCTCCCGTTACCCGAGATACAATCGACTCGACCCAAGTTGCTTAGGTTAACGCGCATTTGACAAATATAAGGGACGCGTAAAAGTGTCACGTTCGCGATGCTCGCGTATAAAAGGCCTTAGCGCGAACTGTCAGGGGGAATCGACCAAGGGAGACTGAACGATATACCCCATTTATATATATGTATATATATATGGCAGAGATACGCGAAGGGGTTGCGAAGTCGATTGTGATCGATTTATCGTGAAGCGACGAAACCCCTAAGACACTTTAACAGCCGGGACGTACGTAAAAATGAGGGGGGTCGAGGGATCCTGAATTTTATACTGTACGTAGATCGGTAGCTCGAGTGTCTAAATAGCTAAGGGATCGGTCTAGGTCAGCCGTCTGTACCAGGTGAAGGGGATGATTATTTCAATAGGTTTGAAGTTTCCACCCTCTGGTAGCTACCCGGTTTCTTGGCTCGAATGAAATTTGGCAAAACTCTACCGGCGTCGTCCGTCCTTTCCCGTTTCCCGGAAAGTCCTGTCAATAGTTGTATAAATGACTGAGGCGGCGCTTTGGCCCGGTTGAAAGTCGGTGGTACGGAGTATGGAGCCCGGCGGGTGGTTTTGGGGTGGGATTGGCGATTTACAAGATACATGGATGGTTGTTAGCCTCCTAACGAGGGTTTAAGCTCGAGCTGAGCGATGCCACTCGTTAACGACGGCTACTTACTTTAGTACCCGGCGGACCTTCCCACCTTCGTCCTCGCCCTTCACTCTCCACGATCTATTGTACTTTATTCTCGCGTGCTACGCCCCTGGGCTGCGGACCCGGCCCACCCCGCGCTTCCCCCTCTTCACCCTCTTCACCCCGCCGACTTCACGCAATTTATTGCCAACTTCACTACTCAATTGATCCCTAACTTTATTACGCTACTAAGCCACCGGCGCAACAGTCTATGGGAAAATATAGTTTAGTCCTCGCGTCTCTCTCTCTCTCTCTCTCTCTCCTTTCCTTCCAGCCCGCCCGGGAGTCTTCGGTAGTTTGGACGTTTCCTACATTAAAGCAATCCCGGGCATTAACGTTATAGCAGGGCGGAAGCTCGATACGACGCGATACGTAAGGTGACCGGACAAGTTCGATACTGTTTCTGAAGTTGCTCGCTGGACCAGGTTCCGTGTAATGCTGTTTAATATATCGTTGTTAGATATATTCACGGGTTATACGACGTGTATGCATATGCTTGCTGAGAGAATTTAATATTATTATTATTAAATGTCCCTGTGGAGCGGTACAAATTTTTATATAGATATATAATGATATTGTTTGTACATGGTAGTTGCCCGATTACCAAACGCTGCCATTTCGAAACGTCGAACCCATCAATAATCTTCCATTGTGCTGTTACACGTTTCGCGTTATTCCCTCGATAAACGATGCCAAATTGATTCGATAATCCCACGAATTGTATTACGGCAATATCTGAAATTATAATTGATGCTCAAATGCACTTGGTACGTATTGCAGCTTGACATTGTGTATTCGTCGAGGCTCGTGGATTAATCATTGTTTCTTGGTTATGCCATTTTATTGCGTGTACCTATGTTTATGAGATTTTTTGGTTATTTACTGTTTGCGCGTGGTTTTTTTTTTTATTGTCATTTCTTATCTTCAAGGCTCGGGATTATTTGCGCGAATTAGCGGCCTCGCACTTTTGTTCTTTCGATCGTTTCCTTTCTTACCCACCGAGTGGATCGCCGGAGAATGGAGGCGCCCCTAATGGAGGAACGTCAACAGGTTCCCGAGTGGCTTTACGCGAACAGAAGGCGCTTCCTTTCATCTTGAGTCGATCTTTTGGAGCCGGGCACTTGACTCTTTTGGTTGGGAACGTTAATTCATTTTGCGTAATTAGGAGGCGCGTTGATCGCAGTGCCGAATATGACGCGATAATAACGTGGCGCTAGAGGTAATGGAGGATTGGAGGGTCTAGAAATTTTTGTAAATTCCATTTATTTTTTAAAGAATTTTTTTTTACTTCATTCTCTGTAAATAATTATCTTCGGGAATTAGATGGCTTTAAGTCGAGCGCGACAAATTAATTTGATAATCCCTTTGAAAGGCCCGTTTCGGGCTGATAGCCGTGCCACGGCAATGGGGGAATAAAATTTGAATTCGTGATACGGATGCTCCTATAAATTTATATCGAAATCGTTTCGCTCCGAGTTTCGGTAATTAAGTTAATTCCTCGTTAGGACAACAAGGGTTGCGCCAAAGGGAAACACTGAAACCTCTTGAATTCGTTCAATTCAAAGCCCAAGGCATCGGGACGGATTCGCCGGCGGTAAGTCGATTCAATTAATTTTAATTTTGTAGCATTATTTTTTTTTTTTTGATTTTTTTTCTACTAGTCCGCTAAACTTGCTTTGGCAACGACGTTCAGGGACCATTTCGCTGTGACTAGACGGGGATTCAGAAAACGAACAACGCGTAACCTTAATGAGGGACTTTGAATTTTTCTTTAACGAGATCCCGTAACGAATACGCGTTCCTGGTATTTTACGTGCGAGTCTGGTTTTCTATTTTCTTTTTTCTTTTTTTCTCCTCCCTCGAGCCGATACCTATGGCTGCCGAAGAAACGAGGCCAATACGTAAGATATTAATAGTAATGATCACCGAGAATAAATTTTTTTATTTTTCTCACAATTTTTTTTATTCAAAATAATTACCCGTTGAAAGAGTGCTACCTGCGATGAAATAATGACGTATATACCTGTCTGATCTAACCCTTTTCTCAAATCCCTTGAATCAAGAGCGTACAAGGAATTGGAGTACGCCGAGAGACAGCAGGGAAGAGAAGCGTAATTTTACGATAACGATTATAATCACACTTTTGGCCCCCTCGGCGAAATTATTAATTAGTCGAAAACATTCGTTCGATTGACAAAAAACGGGTTCGCGTTTAATGGATATAACCACTGGTTACGTGCGACATCGATTAGGCCCCCTGAAACTGTTTTAATTGGTCCGGCTACTGCGAGGTAAATTGAAACTGAGGTGACTTCAGTGAAAATTTCGTTGGATAATAGAATTTCCGACTGCACGTATATCCTGCCGGAAAAATCTTTCGTTTCCTTTACAGGACGAATGCTTAATGCATTCTATTACGCGAAAGTCCTCGTTCCACGGTTTACGTATTCATAGGAGAAATAAAGTTCAGTGACGTGGAGCGACGTCATTGGACGCGAAGAGACAATGAAACCATAAAAGCCAGAGTTGAATTTACTGCGATTAAAAAAAAAAAAAAAAAAAATTTAATTGGGAAAATTAAGTCGCATTAAAATCAAATGATTTATGAGTAATTAGAAAAATTGTCAATTTTGTAATTTTATCGAAAAATGTATATATATATATATATTTTTCACTTTTTTTTTTCTTTTTTTTTTCTCTTAACTTTAGTGTCGTCGCAATCACTCACAATCAGTCGCCAGACGGAATCGCAAAGTTGCGAACGGTATTAAGGAGTTACGGGAGACACGTTACGTGGCGAAGAGGGCGAAGGGATGCTTCTGGGAAAGTTTTCGATGCACTTGGGATTCAATCTCGTGCCTCGTAACCCACGTAATTTTAGTCTTACTTAGCCCAGGCTAACATCGTCCTCCCGAGAATTCCATTAATGTCTACGTGCCGCCATTACGACGCCGCGAGTGGCTTTCGACTAATCAAGAATTTTAAGGATCGGCACGATAGGCTGCGCCAGTTAGGGGGCAGATCTCAGTGGGTGGCATGGGTATGCAATAAACATTACTGGAGGATACCGGGCGCGGGCAAACTATTCGGACAATGTCGACATAAATCGGCCAGAAGTTAAAGCACGGGATGTCGTGCAGCCTACGGGCAGAGAGAAACTGGCTGAAATCAAAGGTAAGTCAGAGCGATGGTAGGTCAAGGAAATCATATCGAATATTGCTTGATCAATGATATGGCAATTTTGTATTTTTTTTTTTTTTTTTTTTTTCTTTCCATATATCTTTGTACTTATTCGCTCTTGTTAGCTCTCTTTAATATTAATTCTCTCTATTATTCTTCGTTTCACAAAGAAATGCGAAATCGATAATACCACTGCTACAATGTTACAGGGACGAAATGTCCCGAAAAAGCATAAAAACAGAACTTGCTCGTTTCTCTTAGGAATATAATCGTATTGTTACGTTCAAAGGATATAAGAATACTTCTGCATTCGCCAATAGCAGTATCAAGAACACTCGATAGTCCGTCAAGAAAATCAGACCTCGTATATATATATATATTTCGAACTATATTTTTGACAGAAATATCGTATTCAATTTTGAAAAAGTTCATAACAATGCCACTGGACTTTTTCTTTGAATACGACACAAGCCTTAATAATATTTTCATCGTTCAAACGCTGTACCTGTAGAAAAAAAAATTGGTCATAAAATAAAATGACAAATAAGAAAAATTGAATACCCACGCATATCGTCGTTCAATTATCCAGCGCATAAGATTCAGCCAACTAACCCATTTTCAAAATTTCATTTCCACGCCCGAGATAACAGCGTTAAGCCCGAGCATTGCGATTCCACTCGATATTGGAATGCGTTGGTAGGTCGTGACCTCCCCC
>NW_014333769.1:51907-56203 GCF_000341935.2 Cephus cinctus | reverse complement strand
GGAGTACAGCAAAGGCAGCAAAGTAACAGGGTGGTTATTTTCATTGGAACAGACGGAGACGAGAACGACTGCACGTATAGAAGGTGGGTGGGGTGGGGGGGGGTAGACAGGAAGCAGAAGGGAGGAGAAAGGAAGCAACGACAAGAGAAAGTAGACAGGGAGCCAAAGGTCGACGTCGTTCGGCAGACATTGGATTTCTGCACGGGGGCATAAGAAGTCCGTATTCGGGAGCGTGACGTAATTTTATCTCCGGTTTCTCTTTTGCACAGCAGAATTCGTAAGTTCCGACGTCTGCCGTCGCGTTCGGTCTGCGTCGCGACGTGCCTCGCGTCGTCTTGCCGTTCGAATGGGAAAAGAAATAAGGGCTGGAGAAACGTGCCGGGTTGAGTTATCGGGGGGACATTCATAAATAGCCGCAGCAAAGACTACTTTGTTCCTCTCGCCTCGTTTTCCCACGTGCCTAGGAACGTCACATTTGTCACGAAAGCAGGCGTGAAATGTATGCGCCCCCCTGCCCGTCTCCTCCCCACCAGTTCCTTAGTCATTTCCCCTTCGGAGCTGAGTTCCAGGGATGTTAGCGTCGGGGCTGTCGTCGCTAAAATATTAACTCCATTACAAACTGACACTGCGCTCCTCATTTGACCGAAATCGCCTCCCATTTCTCGGCTAAACAAAAAGAACCTGCCTGTCCTCTCCCTCCGTCCCTCCCTTTGCACCAGCGCTGCCTCCGTAAAGCCCTCAGCCAGCATCTTCAGAATCATCTTGAACCAGGGGCATAGGCAGACTAACCCGACGGTCGTATCTTACTCCCGTAGCAGTATATGTGTATATAGGTGGTCTTGGCTGTAGGAGCGTCTTTAGCAAGGAGGCTGAACTTACGGGGGAAAAGGGAGAGAGAGATGATGAGAGAAAAAAATAAGCTTTACCGACTACCTCCGTGGTATCTTTAAGGTTGGAAGTATTTTTTGTTGGCTTTTCTTCAACTATGCCTGTGAAAAGGGAAAAGTGCGAGAGCACTTAAGCGATTAGCGTTTTGTAGCTTGGCTATAGTGGAAGCGCGTATGTACAGGGTGTGACGGGATTTTTTGACTCGTGGTCGCAAGGCGACTCCAGCTACCGATTCGGATAGCGTTTTCGCTTTTTGGTTACCTTCGAGTCGCCGCCCTGTCCAGAAGCTACGATTTGCTATTGTTGAGTCGAGGTGCTCGAATCTGCCGTGTGGAGATAGTCTCGACGTGCCGAGTTGCCCGGCAGAGGAGACGACCCGACGGAGACGTCTCCACGTGGTTGGCAGAGGTCCGGCTGAGATACCGGCGCTAAGAAACGCTCGCGATTTAGTTTAAAGGGACGACTCCAGGGGAAGGATCATAGTCATTGGCTATTAGGATCTCGACCAATCGGATTGATTAGTCACCGAATTTGATTACTGTCAGTCAGTCTGTCTTGGGACACCGATCGGGGTGCCTCGAGCCACCTCGCGCTCCCGTGCTATCTGTCGATAGTTTTTCCAAACGTGTTTCCTACCCGGTATAAAAAGTTCTCGCTTGTACAGTCCTCGTTATTCTCGCAATATCCAGAAAATCCTACCGATTTTCTACGTGCGTTTCGGACGTGCAGTGTTGTGCTACAGTCCAGTGCCCACCCGAGTGGCCCCCGGATGCTGCTCTCGGCCTTCACTGATCAGCTGGATCAGCCCCGGTGAGTACTTCCGATTTATTAATTGGTGCAGGAGATTTAAATTCTATAGCTCCGGTCGGTCTGTTACGTTCCCGATCAATTGATATCCGTTTCCGGCACTTGTTATCTGACGCTTATTCCGATCATCTCTACCTCAACCTAGCAGCCTGAGCCACCGCGCATTTACGTAACCCTTCGCTTCTGGTCGAGTAACGATCAGCACGTACGGCTGCGTTTCTCAATTTTACGCGACCCCAGAAATCTACAGGATCCGTAAAGTTATCGTATTTTCCGATAGGTTCCGTCAAAGCTCTTATTTCGCCAGACTCGAAACTGTCCCACCTCAGCTCCCAGGTCGCACTCGTCAGTTCCCGTCGAAAAAAGAATTAGCTGGTATGCGGATCCACGGACGAAGGGTGGACGGTCCAAGGTGACGTAGGTTAGCTCATGGATTTTCGTTATCAGTGTCGAGTTAAGAAAATACATTACAAGGGTTCCTCGGTATAAATACACTAGCCGTACAGTCCAAGTCAAATGGATATGCCAACTTCGTGTAGTGATTTTGTTCCGAGTAACCCTTTTATGTATATAAAGATATAAATAAATAAAGACATTGTCGTCCCCCTTTAGGCTATATGTGTAGAAAATTTAATCTCTTCTTTAATACCGGGAATGTTAAGCAACCCGAAATTTCCATGCTATTAAAGGGTGAAGGCCAATGAATAATGCATGAATCGAATTACAGGGAGCCGGTACACCTTGTCCCAAGAGTCGGTATGGTCTGTTCTCGACTTTTTGCCGGTTTCTCGGCGCTTCGCAATGCTTACACGTCGAGAAATCGTCGGGTTACTCGAGCACGGTAAACGAGGACATTCGGTGGTTACGTTCGAGCGAAATGCGCTTCTTTTCGATCCCAGTCGGTTCCAAGTGTTGAAATTTTCAGGAAGTTTCGTTATGGCGCTTCCGGTGGTCGGGACGTCACGGCAGGGAAAGAAAAGTTTCTGCAGAAACGATAAGTCGTAAACGCCAGGAGTTTGCCAGGTCGATTCTCTTCTGGCTCTTCTTTCTTTCTTTTTTTTCCCTTCCTTCCTTCCTCTTCTTCCGGTTCTTTGGCTTCCCTCGAAACGAATGGTTGGGCACGGGGGTTTTCATTTTGAAACGACCTGTATCTGATGGATAAGAATTGAACGTCTTATCTGCGATCGCGTAACGAAAATCACAATAGACTGTGCTTCTGTTCGAATGCAAATGATTTCTCCTTGAATTCATTTGGTTTGTGTAAGGAGATGGAGATTAACGTTTGTATCTTGGGAGATCGCGCTGCGTTCATTGTCCCGTAATGAATTTGAGAACATGCCATTTTGATTCACGAAATTAAAATGCCTCGCGGGTGGTCCTGGTACAAAACGAATGAACAGAAACCGCTACGATTTACGTTGCGTAATTAAAGTGTATATATATATATATATATATATATGTATATTCTATACAGACTGTATATATAGGCTAAGACTTTAATCCGTCAGAGTCGAAGCTCCACACGCTGGTATCTCGTTAAACAAAAATCTAAATAAGAATTCCTCGTTAAGGAAGAATTTTTTATATCGTAAGATGGCGGAAAGGAGCTCTCTTCCTCGTTTAACCATTAGACCGTGTAATTCTTCCTAGACGGCTATACCGTTATATATCGTCCGACTCGAATGGGCTGTGTTTAAGTAGCTGCGACCGTAACGAGGCTTTAAGATGGAATTTCGCTGGGAAACATTTGAAAACCACTGGTTTAAGGCGAACTTCTCTCGGATAAGCTTTCGCGCGAGAGATTAAATGCAGACGCGCCATTATCGCGATTAAAGTAAGGGTGACGCCGCCGGGACTCGAACCTTTACCCTCTTAAACTGATTCGAGTGCTTACGATTCCATTCTCTTAATATTCCAGTCGCGTCCTTTGTGTACGCATGTATATCTCAAAGATACCGCTTCAGGACGCCTGGCGTCCCGACGCTTCGCGAGTGTAATATCGAAAGTATATATCGTCTGACGTTATCGCGCACGCGAAAACTTGTAAAATCGTCAGCCGTCGCATTCATGGTTATCGTACTTTTCATCTTCATCTCCCTGAGCAAGTCGTAGTAGAAAAAAAAAAAAATAAATGCAATGTCTGAAATTCACAAAAAAAAAATAAATATTTTGCGTCACGCGAATAAATTTACGTCACTCCGTTGAACGAAGCATATTCAAATTTTTGACCAGCAATTTTTCATAATACCCAACCGTGACCCGATTTTGTCGCCAACATAGAAATTCCGCCCTTAACCATTTAACCTGGCATTTAATCGCCGGTCGAGTCTCCGAAATGTCATTGTGACAGTTCTTCTGTCAAACGTCAAGTGACCACGTGCGTCTTAAAAACGTGCAAAGGAATTGTGGAAATCGATTATACCTTTCGTAGACATGCCTAGGTAGATCCGATCGATATCGATCTCGATTGAATTTCGCAAACGATCCGTCTGGACGTATCGATCGATAGCAATTAAATTCTCGTCGGTTTGACGTTTTCAACGACTGGCAATTCCATGATCGTCACTGTTCATCCAGTCAGATCAAATATGCCCCCCCTCC
>NW_014333769.1:21684-51449 GCF_000341935.2 Cephus cinctus | reverse complement strand
CTCCCTCCCTCCTGCTTATCATTAGTTATCTCATATTGGTTTTAAAGTTTATTTATTTACCCCTTTTTTCATCTGCTTCAATATATATCTATATACTTTCGTATTACTGTACGTCCTGGGTCCACGAATGCCATAGGATTTACATTGCGACTTGTTTGCACATGGGTAGCTTCTGCTTTTTCCACGGTGGCCGTAAGGGCAGAGACCAAGAAATTTATTCGCAAAAGAGCCCACGCGCTGCGAGTATCGTGTTTCGTATTTCCCATAATCCACGTACACGTCGACCCCGGGCTTCCCTTGTTCCCCTGTACGTCCATGATATTTTCACTTACGCCCCCGGGACTCGCTCTCATCACGAGGGCAAAACTCTTGCATTTTCAGTTAAATGCCCTCTTCATATTAATGAACGGGTTATATTCGCTTTAACCATTGCGCGGAACCCGTGCTTAAGAAATGTGACATACGCTGGGGGTTAGGCGGGCATACACGTATGTAATATACATATTTGTATATAAATACGTACTTCCGGGTATAACGAAACACATATTCATTTGGGCTTACCCCACTGTAAATATACGTGTACGTATATACGTGGCTAATTGAGCGTAAAATTTAATTAATTAGCAAACCCTCCACCGTTGAACGGGTTCAATATTTTCATATGTCTATATACCGTCAACCCTTCGTCGCTGCTCCCTCACTTCAGAACCTATGGCATCTTACACACTTAATATTTACCCAACCATCCGGATCGGCTTATTAATTCGTTCCTCGAAAGTTGCGCGATTTAATTTGCGAATTCAGGTAAGCGTGGCTAATTTGTAATTTTTATAATTTCAATATCGCCTCGCCCGAGCACACTCTTTTTTACACGTGATTCATTCGGTCACGTATAACGCTGCTAGGAATATAATTTCATACCCACAATTGATATTTATTTTAACTATATCGTCAGCCGATCTATACGTATACAATGTACACATAACTCGCGGGATTAAACGAAGTCAATACGTCTTGCAGAATTGCATGCGGTGCAAGGTGGGATATTACCTACCTGTTAGTTTCCAGTTGTTCGCAGGGCTTGCAAGACTGTAGAAACTTTCAAACAATTAAGTGGAAAATGCGGGAGATGGGGTTTATATAGCGTGTAACGTGTAAGCTATAGGTCAAAAAAAAAAGAACACGTTACACGATATCGAGTAAAACCAGCAGACACACAAAAGTAAAGAAACGTCTTACAAAACGATTATTCGTTTATTAATAAACATTGCATTTACGATAAACACGAATTGAAAATTTCGTATGAATATAATGACTTTTTTTTTGTTGTTGTTATTCCTCATAAGCTAAAACATCCCAAGAATCGTCGTTCGCTATGCCCTAATTAAATACCTCAAATTACTTAAATCGTTATACGCATATCGGCAGTATCGTTGTAGAGTAATTTAATGAAATTAATCGCCCGGTCTTCGAACATGATTAATTAATCAGATTCTAAAATTAATCGATTGGCTTTTACGGCCGATGATAAATTCACGTACATTTTTTTTTTTTTTTTGGTATTCCTTATCATTAATTTTCATGTAAAATTCAATGCCACGAGATTAACCATGTCGATCGATAGCGGATGACGATTCTATTGGGACTTTACAGAGATCGCATTGCGATCACGTGTCAAACGGCCCGACGACTGTTGGCGGTTCGGTGAGAACGCGGCTTTTCCACAGTGATATCACGTAATGCACGTCGGACGCCTGGCGTCGCGTTACACGGGCGTCTCCTCTGTCATTCGGCAAAATGATTGTATGACGATGAGCGTGATCGGGGATCGGGGTCAGGGGTTCACGGTGCTCAAGGTAAATGACTGTGGGGATATGATAGCACGTACGTGCGTGGAAACGTGTCGGTACTAATTTGATTCCGACCATTTAACGTAGTCGATGACAGTCGATCGGCGTTAAACGGCGCCAACTAGGCCGAACGATACGGCGAATTGACGATCATTCGAGAATCGCCTGTACAGGTGACTTCCTGCAGCCGTCGCTACGACACGCTTATGCATTACGATGTCTTTACGCTTAATTAACGCGACGTAAGAAACTAAGGTCTCTTAATCGTACATACATATACAGGATAGATTACATTATTAGCTTAACGACAACGACACGCTTTATTTTATTTTCATCATTTTTTTTCTTCTTTTTGGAATAATGTTTTTTTTTTTGGGTTTTGTATTTTTTTTTTTTTTTCTTTTTAAACGGCTGCTATTGACTTCTCACTCTCTCTTCTCTGTCTCTGTCTCTCCTGCGGCTTTACGGTCCCTCGTGAAATTCATGCTTTATCGTTCCGTCGCATATTTCACTGAGGATTACGCAGACACAGCCTGACACGCGTACGGTTATGTACCTACGCACGTGATCGCGAATAGACACAGGATATCCGTAATACAAGGCTGAACGACAAAAGTGACTTGGAAATTTATGATGATTTTATCGACATCGATCAAAGCGTCCACGACGGAGCCGCGCGATCGTTTTTCGTTATCGAGGTGCCAACTCTCTGTGTAATACAACGTACAGGAGTCCCCCCACGGGTATGAAACGTACTGCGCGGCTGGACCGTAGATGTGGATGCTGATTTTTTTTTTTCGGTATAATTAAAACAAATTTTTGTTTTCTCATTGCAGCGTAAAATTCAATTCCTCCTTGATTACGTAATCGATAAGCTTTCAGTTCGCTCGTAAATTCTCATCTAATTCCGACTCGCTGTATTTTAAGGAAGCACAGGCAAGTACCTATTGCAGGATCGTCACGTGGTACGGGTCACGTGTTCACGTAAGGGGTGCGAAGATGAATGACGAAAAAAAAAGACAGAATTATTCCTCTAACAGTTCCACTTTGACAGATGCGAACCGTTGAAACGAATACACGTGTAATCGCATCGTTCGTTATCACTAATAATTGCTAATACATTAGACGATCCCGTCGAAAGATTTACAATTAACGTTCGTAGCGCGTATCTTGACCTTACAATTTATATAGCACGAGATACAACGACAATAAGAAAAAAAAAGGTAATAATAACGCGTAGGACTAAAAAAATTCGAAAGACAATTATTCATCATTATCGTCGTCACGCTCGTAATCGACGACACGTATGCGCGACTTACGATAATCATAATAATCTTTATTGCCGTTGCCAGGGACAATATATACAGAGGTAATGCGTGACCGAATCAAGTATAAAAAATAATAAATAAAAAACAACCACAAGAACGTGAAAATTGATAACAGTGGTATACGCCAAAAAAAAAAAAAAACAGCTGTCGGTACGTAAGATTCCGTATAAAACGTTTTTTACCATCCTTTCAGTCTATACGTGACGTGTGTTATGTTCCCCTTTATAAGTTGAGTGAAAAAATAAAAAACCAACTTATCGACATTAAATAATAATATTAGCTAGTTTCGAGCGCGCGAGGTACCCCTTACTCTTTCCCCTACCGACATGCCAGCCACGTGGTCAACAGGTAGGGCACGTAGTGCAGCGGGCTCACTCTTTGCGATCCGACCGATGCAAGGGCGTCGGCGTAAGAGGAGAGACAATCCCTGTAGGAGTCAGGATTCAGACGGGTCACCGCACAGTAGTGGCGCAATGCACAAGCTCCGTTGAGCGCACCGCCGCAGCCCCAGATTTCCTCGACTTCGCGTGGCAGCGAGACCGTGTTCGCTGCGTAATATCTGGGGAAAAACAGGACAAAGTGTTCAGTACAAGAGACACTTGGGTTAGGCTGAGACAGGACGTTTACCGTACGTGTGGGAGATAGAGTGAAAATATGAAAAGTTCAATAGATCCGAAGCAACGTTTTTGTCGAAGGGGTGCGAAGGGGTTGGTAATGCGGGTAGGGTATAGTCGTGGCATATGTATCCTCTGAGGGGTGACGTAATCCGCGCGTACCAATTACCGCGATACCGTCTCACCGGCTTCTTGGTATCTTCTAATTAGGCATATCTCGTTGCGCGATTAATCTGCGAATTCGCGAAATTTTCGTCTCCAATTAGCGCCCTTCTACTTTATTCCGTCTGCGCCACTTGATTCTACGATCTTGAGGGGGCCCCTCACGACGCCAGCGTAATAACTTGTCGAGCGAGTAGGGGATACAATTGGTGAAATGAACCTTTTCAGGGATTTCTGGAAGGTCCTTATTAGCCTGTTACTCCCGGAACACATTGTGCGGTTGGTATTAATGCAGTTCGCGTGGAAATCTTATTTACAAATCAATTTCACGCACGACTCTCACGTTCCCCTTGGGCCTTTAGGGCTCGAGTCGATATATTTGCAATAGTGACGTAATGAAATTTTTTTTGTCAAATTTCTATATTTATTTTTGCCACTTTACGTACGCGCATACTTTATCCAGATATACGTTACACTTAATACACCTCGCCCGTATGTACGGCCCCATTATGATATAAATATTCACGGGGTTTGGTAATTGAAAGAAATTATGAGGGTGGATCAAAAGCTTGAATTTCTATGGGAACGCGTGCTTTGATATTCGTTTCGAATAATTTAACCGCACGTTATAACTCGGCCTAATTTGACCCACGTGGAAAGGAATTTAAAGGGCAGGACTTTTCTCCGATGCTTGTTAGAGAACAAAAATTTTTTTTTTTTCTACGGAGAGTCACGTGGTCCAGGATGAAATTAATGAAAGGTCACTCGGGGATATCTGCTTAGTCGTGGAGTTTATTGGGTAAACGATTACCTGAGTCCAACCGATGTGCAGGTATATGGAGTTCAATTAAATATATATATATACATGTATATGGCAACCAAGAAATTTAGATATCGTTGTTAACGATGCAATTAATTATCGTTACTTTGACTCACCTGACGAACGCACTGTCGGACGATTGCGTGAATCTGTCGGCGAGATCATGAAGACTGAGGGCAGTTATCTCCTTTAGGTCGTAATGCGCCAGCATCGAGTATTCGGTAATCCAATTTGCTTTGCCGGCGGAATTGGCGTCCGGTAGATTCAAATAGAATTGCTTGTAATCTAGAACCTGACGGATGAAACGAAACGCGTGATATCGGGATGTATCACGATGGATATACGATTTGAATTGAATTCTTTGAACTTCCCAGAAATCCGACTTTTATCTCTCTCTTTGGCTGATTCCGAAAATTCGAAAATAATATATATATATATATATATATGCTCGTGGGTTCACAATTCATTCGGTTGCCGCTTGTCTCGCTTCCTCGTGAAACTTCTGTATATTTAGACACGGGGTGTTACCGATGCGAATTCAATTTTTCAAAGTCCAATGAATTTGTATATACGTATGTACGGCTGGCTTTAATAGCATCTGACAGCATTTCTTATTACAGTTGACATACGTGATATCATGCAAGAGTGTCAGATGCTCGAAGGATGTAGGAATTTTGGAAAGAACGTTGGCTCCGCAAAGCTATAGCTATGTACGTCGGAATGCTAAGCAAGATATATTGCAGAGTTATACATACTACGAATATCATTTAGAATTTCGTATATTAAAAGTCTAAGGAAACGTAAGAATTCTTGTAGCTGTATGGAAGGAAATAAAATAAATAAATAAATGGCCAACATGTGTAATCTTACGTTGTCGTATTTACGAATTTGAAACTCGAGAAATGATCTGCGAGCGGAATGACGTTTAACGGCGAAACCATAGAAAACTTTGATCTTCGATGTACGTAAAGAAAATTCCTTCGTCGGCGCCCACGTGGCTCGAAATCGTGAGCGTTGACGCGAAAAAATCGATGGGACGGAATTGCTCGTAAGAATTTCGCATAAAAATAATTGTACGACGTAAAGGCGTTATGGTCTGAGACCCGAGTTCATTGTGCGATAGAAAAACCACAATTTTCCACGAGTAGATCTTTTTATACGTGGATGAACTTAATTCGAGACTTTTTCGTTTTTACACTGGGGTTATAATAATTTTGTATTGTAAACGATATATCAAGGGTTCGCTTTCACGAGAAATTCTATTATATCCAAAAAGCATATATATATATATATATATATATATATATGTACATATATATATTCTGGCTCTCTATAACGCCATGTTGCTGAAAACGTGAGGTAGCACTGAATTTCTTTCTTTTTACAAATAACTGTCACTAGAGAAGCTAGTCACGTTCGGTCGCCTTTTATGACTAAAACGTTTATAACATTTTTCTTTTGGGGCCCAGGGTCTGGATTGGCCCCGAAAAATAAAAAGTAAAAAATGCAGGTAACGAAAAATACAGTCGCTACGATTCTCTCCGGGTTGCCCCAGAAATTTTGAACATTTTTCCGGCACGTAGCTCGTGCCGATGTTGAAAAATGCGTATGGCTATTATTTGCGCGAGTGCTCGGACAATTTAACGATGCACAAAGCTCATTACCTGTCCGGTATTAGTTTCGAACTTGTACAGACGTAACCCGGGATTATTTGGACCGCCCGGACTGCTGGGCGTTAAACTAGGCGCCATCATCATCCAGGAAACCGGAACGCCTGTGAATAAATTAAATGGAGAAATTGTTATTATCATCGAATCGGCATTAATATCACGTGACATCTTCCATTTAAATTTATCTTATTGTAATTCTGCTCTATGCAATTTTTAACTTTGATATCCGAGTGTCCATTGGGTATAAAATACAAAACTACAGCGCTATATCTCTTTACGCTATACTACTCTGTCGATGGTAAAATAAAAAAAAATTGTCCTTTTTATCCGACACCTGATCCTAGTAGGATAATCGATATCAGGTATATATATATATTTTTTGAATTCTTGAATATCCCAGTCGAACCGTTTGACACGAGAAAGAAAACTTGTCGCGTTGAATTTCATTGGATTCAATTATTGTTGATAAGCGCGTAGAAAATAAGTCGTTAAAAAATGTATCATATCAATTCACTCGAGTTTCAATCTATTTGAAAATTTCAATATATAATTTTCATAGTAGTCATTTCTCTATGTGAATTTCTTGAAAAATTCACTGTATATATATATATATATATATATATATATCGAATTACATGGAAAGTTCATTTATTGTTGGCTCTTCTGAATAGCACGGAAGAACTTAACAGAGCTGAAAGTTCCATTAAGACGAATGTAACTTGTCTCGATTCCTACTACTTTCCGTTCTATCTATCGGCCATTGATGGGATGCAAATAACGAGAGAACGAAGTCCCGATGAAATACCTATAACGATTATAATGGTTAGATTGAAAAAGTCCTACCGGTGTCGCTGTAGATTACACGAAAGGTGTCGGAATGCCAGTGCCCAAAGAATTGTCCACGAATAATGTCGGAGTATTGGCGAACGAGTCTGATATATCTTTTATTGTGCTTCTCGTGCAAAGCGCTGGCTCCGCCTTCGCGTTCGTAAACGCCCGGCGGCGTGTGACCCACGATGTATACCTGATTGGAGAAAATGATTGAAATTAAAAAAAAAAAATCAAAATTCAAAAAAATTTGTAACAACCACACGTATATACAAACTATCAATATATCTTGACAAGGTGCAAGTGTAACCCTTGTTATCTCAGAGCCTTGCGTGTCTAATCATCGTATGTGTAACTCTGTACCTTACGGATACGTGATAACTGGATCGGCGTGTAATACGAAGAAATCGATAAAATCGAACGAAGCGATAGAAAAAAAAAAAATGTATCAATAAAATCGACTTCTGTGCTACTTACTACCTCGCTTCTTAATTGCATTAAAGATTTATCGCGCGGGGACTCTCTTAAATTATTCGCGGAAATTAATTAATCAAGCCCTGTAAGATTTATTCGGATAGCATTGTACCGTGGTGGGGAAAATGATAATGACCTTCCTCCCTGTATACGAGATACAACGGTTCACGCTCGATATTAGAAAATTGTAACGTGATCGATCTTCCGTTACGTCACGTGGAATATTGAATATCGGGTAAAAATAATTTAATCCACGCTCGAACGTTTACTGGGAAAATCCCTTTAAGTTATATTGGCAAAATTCCACGAAGCATCGTTTGCCTTATGAGTAAATCAAGGTGGTCATCTTCCTCGTATCCCATACGTACATATGTGCTCTCCATGTGGCGCATACTTTGTATATGTCTATATACGTATATATCGTATTACGTACCGAAGTGTATAGCTCACAGAGCGCCATATGTATAGAGAGCAGGGTAGGTCCTTTCTGCGGGAACGTGTTTGAAAATTCCGCGATAACGCAAGGGATCTGATAGCAGCAGATTATGAGTTTATCGGGTGCATTCGCGAAACTCAGATACTCGGTTAGATAATTAATTAAGTGTGGGATAAACAGAATTCATCTAACTGCGTATAGTATGTCGTACGTACAGATACGGAAATTATTTCGCCCGGTAGACGTTCGCTATCCCCTTTTATATTTTACGATTGATCCACTAGGTCACCTATTAATTTTTTCCCACTCCCGTTCAAGGAGCGACGTAAGAGGGCGAATTAACGAAGATCGATGGCCGTCGTGTTATGACTTATGAATTTCTGCTTGGTATCGAAGTAAGCGAAACGAATATCGAGCTCTTTTTTTTTTTGTAATTTATTATCGATTACGATTACCTGCCTGAAGATACTGTAATATTTAAACTGACATGTGTGCGTACGTGTATATTATGTAGCTGCTTGAAAGTATACACGTTATCTAGAGCAGCCCTAAAATGTCAATGGTCAATCGTTAAGCCGCCATGAAGATCGTACTGGAATTAACCGACCCTCCGTGACCCTCGGAACTCGTGGGATTTACATAGTTTTTTTTTTCCACGAACGCTGCCTTTATGTACTTCCTGCTCTGTACGATAATGTCGAAAGCGGTAACTTTCGCTAGATTCAAGCAAAATGCTGCAAGGAACATGAGAGTTTGCATACCAATGACGTTACGTCTTGTATTTTTTTTTGTTATTTTTCTTCTTGTGGACTTTTTACCGCTACGACTAGTTTCCAGTATAGCTATTTCCGAAAATATCTCTATCTTGATACCTGCAGAAGGGTTCCTGGAGCAATCAACGTAGTACTAAAGGTTTATAGTTTCTCGTTGATCATAAAACCAATTTGCACACACCTGTAGTCAAGATTGACTACCGATGCGATACGTGTTTCATTGTGTCCCCGGTAGAGCGCGCCACCGGCGCCCTAGTCAGCTGTCCGCGCATGCGCGTACACAAGCTTAGACGAATTAATACTACGGAATTGGCTTTGAGCGGAGTGGATACGCTTTGGGTCTGGAGATAACGTGAAAGCGATTGATCCGACGTAACTCAATCTACAAAGTTTGGTTTTGTGGTTTACTAATTCTACACCTGAATCAGGGAGTCCCTTCCATAATTTAACGAATGCCTCGACCGGCAAGTTTCCGACTCGCTGTCTCGCAGCGGATGGTTACGGTAGATTAGATTGACATGTTCCTAGCTTTCTCAGTGCTATGTTACATTCGGCATCGAAGACATGGTTTATGTGGCGTAGACTGATTCGACTTCAGAGTGCAGCCGCGGACTTGGATAAATCGATAACTGCTTCGATAGTAATCGATTGGGTAAGTTCCGGTTTATTGGTTTACTGGTTTAAGATGTGCGCTTAAAGTAGGTCCATGAAAATCCGTCTATAATGAATCTTCTAGACTACCTTACTACCATCCTTAATTATTGAGCTTAAGAAGTTACTAAGTACGTGATATATTGCTGATCTTCTACGACGTATGGACGTAGTTCCTGTTGCTCTCAGGCTATTTGTTAACATTGTTCCTGGAGGCGGTATCCGGTTTTCGCGAAACTCGCTTAATCCTAATCCTCGTTTTACTTCAGCTGTCCATGTTACTCGTGTTCTGTCACTAAATTACGGTGTATTATTCACTGTGAGTGTCCTTCTCCAGACAACCCTAATGAAATATGAAATTTACCACAGTGTTATTACTTAAAAAGGACTGACTTTTCCATGTTTAATTCAAAGCTTGCCTCGATTCCAATAATATTTATTGGAACAGGAATAGAACGCATACTTTCGTATTCCCTCGGGAATAACTCAATGAAGATGGTCATTCACTAAATATCATTGAAATACGATTTTGTTTAATTACGTAAGAATTTATTGAGTTTCGCGTAACTTTGACGTTTCTCTGTTTTTTTTTTCTCGATCCTTTTTCTTCGACGTCAATCAGTACTTAGGAACGATTAAGCATCGGCAATACTTATCGTTACAATTTACATTACAAATCGTCACAGCTTGAGAAAAAAACAAATAAAAATTCACCTTATTCAATCTCCGTGTAATCTCAAGAATTAAGGTTCGAACAAACATAGGATAAAACGTGACGCGTATCCTCAATGCTTCTCAATCCCAACAGGGAGCAAAGAGCCAGCAGCAGTTTTTCAATCTGGACCAATCTTAAGTCTATCTGATTTTATTTCACAGTAATACCTCATTGATCGAAGGATAATTCGAATTTAATTATTTCTTCATTTTTCTCAAATATCCTTGTTCTTGTACAGAATATCAATTGAAAAATACTACTCGCCAGTTTCCAGGTATATTTATTTTCCTCTGTCGCTCATGCATAGCCATAATAATAATCTGCGTGCGTTGCACAACAAAGTTGCTTGAAATATTTCTATCGTCTGCCTATTCGTTACAGGGCAAAGTACCGTCGGGCCAAGAATTATTGACGTCGATATTTACCTCAATGGGACTGCTATTATCGGCGAAACGATACACGGGCCAAACCAACAGGTCCCAGAATCCGAGGGTATATTGGTTGTTGCATTATTCAATGTATCGTAGCCACATTGGACCACTGGAAATTAGGATCGTGATCCCTTAATGTGAGTGTGGCTTAACGAAAACTGATATCCCGTCTTGCGGGCGACGTATAAATTAGCCCCAAAATTGGATATAGGCTTTAACACGCGAAAATGGAGAATAAATTTTAAAAATTTTTTCGGTAACACGTTTTTCACCAGTGCTCGTTCGGCTTCGAATTCAAATTGACAAACATTTTAATCTGCCCGCCATATACAAAGCGCGCGTCTCTACCGTTAATTCCATCAATGTCAAAAAAGCGAGCTTCTCAAATTTCGATTTGGCAAATATCGACGCGATGGATTATTCAATAAAATTACATCTTCGTTTGCATATCCATACCTGCAACGTGTAACTGTGCACCGGTCGCAATGTGTCAAATGTGATTTGCACTATGTGATAATGACATTAAAGCATAGAGCGTATAACTTTGTCCCTGAAAACTTCATAGGCGAGTAATACGAGAGGAAACTATAGTTGAAGTACCCTAAGCTCCTTGGTATGTTATACCAATCCGAGTGTTCGATCGATCGACAAGCTTTATATCCCCCCAGTGAAACGTGAATCGTATAAGGGACGATTTTACCAGGCGCAAAGTCTTGAGCCCTTTGACGAGATCCATCGAGCGTGGAGAATACGTATCTCCCCGTTTAACGTAGGCTTTAACTTTCCCGCAAGGTGTTAATGCAAAGGGTTGAATTTTATGCGCGATGAAAAACCATTCCGACCGGAAGTGAATGGGGTTTGCTTGCTTTTCGAGCGGATACACTTATCTCAAATGTTTATGGCCATATCAAGGCAAATACGTATGTTCCCATGATATGACTCTTACGAATGAACGTCAAGACCATACGTGCTGAAGATCCGTCATGATAAATAAAAAAAAAAAATTTCCAAAATTGTTTTCATTTTTCCAAAATTTTCGCGAAAGCAGCTCGATATTCGCAATCGGCAACGAAGCTTCGAAAGTCCAAACGAAAGTCTTGGGATTTCACAGAGCAACTGGCTACACCCAATAAGTTAATCGTATTTCCAAGCGAATTGCTTTGGAATTATTGGTAAATTAATTATTCGCAATAGCGGCCGTACATTTGCCGTTAAAATAACATCCAATAATCTCCGTACACCGTGTAGGTATTTGGGATCGTGAAAATCGCACTAAAACTTCATATAATGTAAGCGCAACTTTATGCTCCACTCGCTGCTATTATGTAAGATTTATTGCCGAGGTCCATTCGCGTCCCGCGTATAGGTACTACAGGCTGAACGTGGTACTCCGTGATGGGAGCGATCGGTGCCCCAGGTATTTCTCGAAGAACGTCAACGTTCATAGCACAACTTTATATAGCACTTTGTTACTTATTGGATCGTTCGTTTCATTATGTGTG
Source organism: Cephus cinctus (assembly GCF_000341935.2). Lineage (NCBI taxonomy): Eukaryota > Metazoa > Arthropoda > Insecta > Hymenoptera > Cephidae > Cephus > Cephus cinctus. Next base: position 39,195 of record NW_014333769.1, on the reverse strand, counting down.
CGGAAGGTTAGTACGTAGCCGAGTTAGCATCGCGAAATAATAGAGAGATTGACATTTACTTACGGTTTCCGCTTTGATGCGTGCTTTCCGCAGATTATTCTCCAGCCACGTCCATTGCCCACTTGGATCGGCCGAATGATCGATCACTTGCCCACCGTTACGTTGAGGTACGCGATTATCAATTATGGACGAAGTGCTCAGCCAAAGATTTGTATTTAGAAATATGATGTGATAATTCTCCGAGCGCTGCTCGATCGTGTAAAATCCAGCTGTTGACAGATTTGGAAAAAAAAAAAATTATTTTTGAAATTTCTTTTTTTCCCGTAATTTACAACCATGCATGCGTACGGATGATGATCCATCGAGACTACCCGGTATACGATTCTTTGTAATAATCGGGCATGCTAGGAATTTGAACGTTAAAAAAAAAATTTAAGCACTTTCAACACGCAACCCTCTTATTCCTTCTAAGGTGCGTGTTACGATTAATTAAGGTTGGTACACACGATACAGGAAAGATTTGAGCAAGATTGGTGTCAAAGCTGTGGGTTGAAAAAAAAAGACTTTTTTTTTCTCTCTCTTTTCACTTTCCAATACAGCGACTCGCGTCGATGTATTTAATCAGCTTAACGAAGCAGTCATTCGAGGTATTGCAGTTCTGGCTTAATGATTTTACACGTGAACGTTTTAAGCTGAAATTACGTAATTTTACAGACGATTTCAAGTGGATTAAACGAATCTCATATTGACGATTTAACTTTCGATCGGTCGATATCTTTTTCGAAGTTGAACGAATTGACGAATTTGAAGAATTCGAGTTTCGTCCTTTCGAGAATGTACTGCCTGTCTAAGACGTATTTACGGAACTTGCGTGTTCCGTTCCTTGGGATTTGGTTTTGCGAATAGTTAGTCATGCCGTTTAATTATACACAAGGCATATTACGTAATGGAGAACTAAGACTCGAGCACGCACTCTGGAAGTACAGTGGTAAGCATGTAGAGCTATGAGGTCTTATGGCACTTCATTATTTTAATCATGCTCAAGTGTTATCTTTAGCAATTTTTCCGTTTTAACTCTCCCGTAACGAAATTTGATTTTTCAACTAAGGATCTTCAACTTTCGCTTGATCAGATTTCTTGTAAACGATTGTAAATCGTTGATGCTAACTTTTTGTTAAAAAAAAAAAAAAAAGAAAAAAAGAAACTGACGTACCCTCCCTTGTACAGCAACTTGTGTTATCCAAGAATTATATATAATATATATGTATATTTTTTCCTTGAAGCATTATTATATTGTTATTCCCAAGAGTGGCATATTGAGAAGCTCCAGGAAGCTGGGAAGAGGCTATGATTTTTTTGTAAAAAAAAAAAAAAAGAAAAAAAGAAACTGACGTACCCTCCCTTGTACAGCAACTTGTGTTATCCAAGAATTATATATAATATATATGTATATTTTTTCCTTGAAGCATTATTATATTGTTATTCCCAAGAGTGGCATATTGAGAAGCTCCAGGAAGCTGGGAAGAGGCTATGATTTAATAATATGTACAATAAAAGCTTATAAAGAATTGTGTATTCCTCAAGTACTTGATCCACAAAGAGTCTTAGTTATAAAGTTATACGTATACGTATATCAATGGACAGCCCCAATCTCTGAGTGAAAAGATGTGTGATTCCCATATGAATTTTTTATTTAATTTTTTTTTTTTATTACGTTATTCAAATTTGACATGGGAGTGCTTAGAGAGGTTTTTTTGTTGTTGAGAATATTAAGATTTTGAAAATATTTAAATTTATTGTAGCTTCATTTTTTAACGTAGGTTATTGACATTTTTTTTTTTTCATGATAATTTCCTGTTTTTATCGTCCGCTTTGCACCGAGCTTTAGGATTTATCCCCTATAAAGGAAACAATAGCTGCACTGACAGTTGGAAGTAATACATGGTCGATAGGTCGATATCCATATGGCGATTCATTGTGACAGATCTCGAATGACTTCTCATGACGTCAGCGTCGATTATCGAAGTTATTCTAGGGACGAAAGTGCTGAAAATGCTCGTTGACATTTTTTTTGCAGGGGAACCAAGAAAAAAAAGTGCAGAGAGAACGAAGAAATAGGGAGAATATACCTCAGCCACTGTAAGCGTAGCAGGAGGAGCAAATTTAATTATCATTCACAGCTGGCGTATATTTCTATGTTTTTCAATTCGCGATTTATTTCAAAATTTCGCACGGACACGTGTTTCATCTTTTTGTCAATCTGTCATTTGATCGATCAGTTTATCAATGTACCTGGTAGCAGTTTAACAAGCAAACCCCGATATTGACGTCATACCCTCATTACACTCCTAACGTTACGTTGTAATGGAGAAGGGTTTTTTATTTTAAAAAAAAAAAAAAATACATCGTAACTTCATTAATTTTTATATATATATATATTTTATCTTTCAAGTAAACAGCCTTTTATTGAAAACGAAACAATTCGGTGATCGGAAAAATTGGCAATTTGTCTGCATCGAGTACAATGTGCTACGTGTATTGTGGATTTACAAAGGGAACTGAATAAAGGAACAAAGGGGATGAAACAATACAGAACCGATGTACATTGCGCGCTTGTTCTTTTCACTCGAAGTGATATAAAAGTTGACAAGAAATATAAGCTCTATTTTTTCGTATAATTGCCCAAGTAATTACGAGGCACTACGGCAGAATCCGCCATTGTTACTTAAATCGCTTCATTATTCTTTTTCACTCGCTAATAACGTGAGTCCCGCGAGCGGATGAGAGCGAATTAAAATTAAAGTATTTTCGGCATAACGAGAAAGAAAAAAAAAATCAAAAAAAAAAAAACTTTCAATCCGTTTATCATGATAAGATTTTTTAAATTGAACTCCTATGACTGCTCGTTCGCCCAATGTACGTATCAAGATAACCAACGGATTTCTGGAACTTATTTTTCTTTCGATTAACAATCTACACGATATTCTACAAATGCGGTATAAATCTTCATATATATATATACTCCATGCGAAGTTGCTACACGGAAGCTGTGGCAGTACGTGCGAAAACAATGATTCATAAAGTTGGCAACGACTCATCCACTCGACGGTCGGTCACTTGTCGGGAATATATACCGTTACCAGGGTTCAAATTAAAGTTTCATGCATGCACCGCATACGGGTTAACCGTACGTAGGTACGTAATTAGAAATTTGGAACAGACGCGATTAATGATGTTCGTGCACGACAAATAACTGGCGATACAAACTTTTCTTGAAAGTGACAAGAGCTTCGTTCGGCAGCCAGTGGCGCCAGAGATGGGCAATCTGCGTGAAGTTGACGCCCGTGTCTTCGTGGCCCAGAGCGGGAAATATGAATTGGCCGGTGAACGTATGAGAGAGAAGATCGGTAAGATTTTTCAGGCTTTGAATACGTAATTCCTCGCTCATTCCTGCCGTGTGAGATAAAGCGTCCCTGGAACATCAACAAGAGAAAAAGTGGATTCCACCCTTTATAACTTGCAAATGAGCCAGCCTGGGCTGGGGAGCCCCCCGCGCGAACGAACGGGGGGCGGCTCCTTAGGGAATTAAATGCCACGTGAATTGCAGCCACTTGAATATTTTCGAAGTGACTTCAGCACCCTGCGAGTTACGTACCGGGTCGACTGTATTACTTGAAGATTCTGCGAGAGGCAAAAACAAATACACCCCGAGAAAGATACTCAATCTGCGAAATGGCCATGGTCTTGTCGAGTGATTTTATTTTTTGAGAAAGAAAACAAAAAATATACAAACAAGTCGTGTCCGATCTCCTTAGAGCCTTACCCGGTCCATAAGACGAATTCAATTCCTTCGCCGTGTTTTGCCCTCATAGCTTGTGCTGCTGATTCGATAAGTGCCCATGGCGAATGACAGTTATATTCCCCGAACATGCCAGGAGGCCTTTGGTCAGATCGAATGCGTCCACTGTCTATATTGCTCCTTGTGTTCCAGCACACTGCAAAGAAAACGAAGGGAGGACGAAGGTTAGTGGGATTTAAGGAGTGAAGCCCCTAAAGAATATATATATATATACTTTTTTCACTTAGAAAAAGTAATCCGTGTCTCGGGCGCGGTTGGAATATTTAGCGAGTTTAGTCGTTTACGCTCTGCCAGGATCACTTTGCGTTTTAACGTTCGGCCTGGCGCGTTCGTAATGGAGCAATTCTTCGGGAATGAAAAATAGCAGGGTATCTCGTCTGGCCTGCATAAATCTCATTGTCCTCGACTGGTCGCGATAAAATATCGTCCGAGTAATTATTATATCTATGACTTTGCAGAAGATAATGCAATATTAAAAACGTTATTCCCCTCTGACGGGCCTGTTAATGCAGTGACAGCGATTATCTGGAATTGCTCCATCGCTCAACGATAAACTCGGTCGGTAAGGTAGATGCGTCTGGTGGGTCTTCACGGGGGAGAAAAACGAGCATCCAGGTACGACATGTATATACGTATATAGGGTTCTTAGTCTTTTATTTTACATCCCGCGAAGCCGACTTCACGTTTCTTTAAAGTTATGATACTTTGAGAAACTGAAGTTTCGCGTAAGTTTCGGGCGACGCCGATGACTTAAAAAATACTTGCTCGCTGGTGGAGGTCTGTTTGCCGACATTTTCCATTTTCTTTTTTGCTTATTCGAAGAAACCAAGAGAGGCAAGATGACGGTAAGATACGGAGATGAGACTCTGGCCTAGGAGCACAAAGGACCAGGGTCTCTGGCGCTCTGAGACCATATTCAAGTGGGTAAGCTCTGGGTGCCAGAGAAACGCGTCGCTACTTAAACAGCAAATAAAGCCGTAGTGGAAGTTCGGATTAGTAAAGAAAATGGACAAAAGGGAAGGCTGCGTGTAATGAAGCGGACCAAGTGCGATGAAAACTTACTGCTTCCTGTGTTTCCATGAGTTGAATATCTCGGGTCGTAGTGGATGTCGGTAATGTGCCAGAAGTAACCTGCAACGAAATACAGAGTTTTCATGTGTTTTTTCTTCATTTTTTTTGCAACAATCACTTAACCGGAAATCGCGTCCCCCAGACGTTCAGCCGATCCGCGGTCCGAAATTGTCACGCGTTTGGAAGGCGTAGCGAGTCGCTGAGGTTCGGTCGAAAAATTGTCGCGAGACTTTTTTGGACTGCCGATCGAGTGTCGGATTTGCCGGTTAAAAGTATTCAAGACGCCGGACGTTGCTCCGTATCGGCTATACGTGAATTTTCATCTCGGGTTTTTATCGAGACGATATTATTTCGTCGGAACGAACTTCCCTCGAGTGTCTATTTACCGGAAGAAATTGCCTCTCTATTCACCCAAGAAAGTGCATACGACGTGCGGGGCTTCCCGTCGAAACAATTTTTGAAGTGCTCCGCTCAATTTTACGACACCGTAGCTCGAATTTCGTTTAGACGTCGGGATCATTTTTTTCAACTCTTTCCCCAAATACCTCCGCGTCATCCGCAATCCACGAGTATTTACGTTATTCATTTATCAACGTGACGCCCGAAGACACTGAAGGGAATGAAAATTTTCTATAATAAATTTTTTTTTACCGTACAATAATAACACGCATGAAACTTCAGCGAGCGTATATGCTTCGCTTTGTCGCGTCTAACGAAATAACCTTAAAACTCAAGGACCAGTCCTAATGAAATTTCTTCATTGGATCTCCGTATGAGAAGGTCTTAAAGTTTCTTTTAGCACCGATATCGAATCACCCATAGAGCTATAGGGAAACCAAGATACGAATATTTAATAGATTTATTGATGATATCTCGGGCTACGCGTAAAATTCGATCCAGACTTCGTTCCGTTCCGGTAATTCCAATTCATGATTTCTAGATGATCGTACGCGGTGTCCGGGGATTGGAGTACGGTGGTTCCGGAATAAAAATTATCCGGCACATTGCCATTTCACGTGAAATATCGCCCGGGACTGTGATAACCGGCTGTTTTACGTCGAGCTCGTATTTACATTTTGAGTAGCGGCCCATTACCGGAATAATTTTCCGCGATATTCTACAAGTACTCCCCCGATTTTCATGGTGCGCCCGTAACGTTATTATCTCGGATTACGGATAGCGGAAAACAAAAAAAAAATGCTGAAAAAAAATATTAAAAGTAGGGGACAAAAAATGAAACTGAAATATAAAACGATCGAAACGAATGATATCGTTAAATTGAAAAGCACGACGGAAGAGAGCGAAGCTATTTACGTCCGAAATATATTTCGCCGTGATTCCAGACGTCGTCGGTCGGGCTAACACGTGGCCGAATAAAATTATTAACCAGATCCTCCAATATCTACGTGTATCGCGGTAAAGTTCAAAGACTCACCTATTTTACCGTTCACCGTGCACAGCCAGCACAGTAAAACCAGACAGTCGCGAATCATCCTTTCGGCGTCTGAAAGAAAAGTGTCAATCAAAAGCGTCGAGGATTTACGGGTTTGGATTGCACAGGCGTAGGAGTATATTTCTCTAGGATTCGCGAAGTCGTCAAAATCGTTGTTGTGTAATATGCAGCACAGCCATGTAGCTATGGGAAGCACCTTGCTTGGCCCCTCCTATAATCTCGCCAGGGCTGTTCAGCATCCCCCTTGGTAACGAGGTTCGTAGTTATCGTTAGTATTCACGGGAAATGCGAAAACTCCTCGTTGTAATTGAAGAAAGAGGGACGAGGTCGGGGGCGGCGGGGGCGGCGGCGGTAGCAAAGCACAATGAAAAGTATTCACGCGACTTACTAATTCGAGTGGCGTAAAATCTGTTTAAGCTGGAGCGAAATGTTTTCCGTTATATAAACTCGTAACGCCGTTCACGGCATAACCGGTAACCTAACCTCAAACACGAGGTTGGACACGAGCAGGGAGAGTAGGCACGTATCGTGATTCCCCACGGTCGAAAAAACACAGGCGTTAATCTCGTGCTGTAGACTGGCCGAATAGCGAGCGTCAACCGGCGGCCCTCGCCTGCCCCTCGCCTGCCCCTCGCCTGGCCCTCGCAGTGAAAGGGTCAGCCGAGGATATAAAAGATACTTCTCGCTATCATAAACCTCGTTCCTGTGGTTCCTACCCATTTCATAAATTTGACCAGGGCTTTCTCACGGGGTGCTACGTACATATATACCCGCACTGAAATCTGTTGTTCCTTGTATTTTCTCATGGTAAGAGGGTTACTTCCCTTTCGGCCGACTCCACGTGTTCATTGTTCTTTGGTTGGCAGTCGGTATCACGTGGTAAACTCTTACGTAGGCGCCGGCTTATTGTCTGCGGGTTCGGGGCGACGCTCGAGCGGACGCGATTAACCATTTTCGCGAGTCACTTCTCATGCGAATAAAGGCAAGTCATGCCTGTAAATTAGATCCAGAGGGATCGGTAATGATGCAACGAAATCATAGGCAGTTGGTCAAGTATGGCGAAGATTTGTGATAACGTTAGCCGATAGCGTCTGGAAGAGCGGGTCCGACAGCTTTGTGGGTTGGTAATTGAAATTTTTTTTCTTCGTGTTTTCCAAGCACGCGCCAGCTGATAGATGAAACGTGAAGATGACGGAATCGATATGTAACGTACGGAGAGTCGTGAAAATTCAAGGTTCGAGACGCGTTCAGCCGAATATTTACACGAGCGAATCTGTTGAGGTTATTCGACGTATGCTAAAGCACGCGAGACGCCGAACGTATGAGCTTATAAGCATATGTGGACATGCGAGGCCGTGATCGGAAACCCCTGGGACTTGCTCCGTATGGTGAAGTATGCCGAGTGTGGGAGAAAAAAAGGAGAAGGAAAAAAGCTTACTTGAAATCCCAGTGGCAAGGTGTCTACCTTATCGACATTTAGGATCGGGTTTCCGACCTTTTTCTAACAATCGTAGGTGCCCATAATACGAGTCACTTTGGCACACGTGAAAAGGACCGACCGTTCCGAAAGTCCAGTACGTCAAGGAGCTCCTTTCTATACGTCGGAAAACGAATGGAATCAGTCGGTACCTTGTTCGAGTAGCTTTCGAAAAAGTTTTCGGGCTTCGGGCTGTATATAGGGAAATAATCGGCATTGCAATGCGAAACGCCGATCTGCTTGGAGGTTCTCAGAATCTATCTTGAGACTGGGCGAAACAACGTTTATATACGTATACACGGAACAACCTATAGAAAGTGGTCTCTCGGTGGGTCTCCTATCTTGGCGATAGCGGAAAGAAGTCAAAGAAGAAGAAGAAGAAGAAAACGTCAAATCCCGTACCGCCTTCTGTAGTCCTACGATATCTCTTGGCAGCTGATAAAGCGAGGGTTCAATTCGATTCTAAAAGGTCATTGAGCGTCAAGCTGCAATTTTTCACAAAGGAAAACTCGCTCTTCCCTATATAGATTCGCATCTCTGACCTCGTGAAATCCAGCGCTAACCAGGAAAATCATTCTTCAGTCTCTATCGGCGTCGATGCTCCCTTTCGGTCTCGGGATAGAAAGAGTCCAAAAAATAAAAGCTAGCAGGTACCCAGCAGGCGATGAAAAATTCACGTAAAATAATATTTAAATATAAGCTTGCCACCACGCGGAATGCCAATCTGAAGATCTCTAGTACTCGACGCAATTCACTCGCCCTTTCCTATCGATGCTGCTGCTACTACGCTGCATACTAGAATTCCGTAAATAGCTGAGTGCTATGAAAACGGAAGCGACTGCAGCGCCTCTACCGCACAACCGGAGATCGAGAAACGCCTTGAATCTCCTGTGTAATCTCTATGCGCTCAGACCGTTGTGGACTGTTGAAAAATGACAAGTGGAAAAAAAAGAAAAGGATACAAAAGATTTGATATCCGTACGGTGCACGTAGCCATTTGACTTTAGAAGTAAGGACGGCACTTTTCGTAAGGTTAACAATCCCGTCGTCTCGTTCACCCTTGAAAATTCAGATTTGGACTCTTCTATCAATTCCCATCATGGATGTACGAGCAGTGAACTAACCAATCCAATATGAGATTTGGTAACGTTACGTAATCTATTTAATCATGACTATCGATAATACCAGCTATATGCTTTGCGTTAATGTAATTAGTATTCCCAATATGGTACTGGAACTCAGTTTCACCAATTTCTCGCTATTAACTAACGCACGTGGTATTTTGAATAGGCTACGTTATCCCCTGTTCTATATATATATATATACAGACATACATATTGCTACTGACGTTTCTTTTTATTCGTGAAACGTAATCACGTTCTCGGTATACAGTAACGTTATCGCAACCTCCGTTACTTCTGTTCTTGCATAACGATTTTGGATTTTACCGCATTGTGTGTCTTTCTGTGTATACCGGAGACCATGTATACAGTCGCTATAAAAAAGTGAATATCGTGGCTCTTTGCTATGGTAATCAGGGTAAAAGGAAATGTGACTGGAGATGGACAAAATGGCTGGAAGACCGTATCCTACAATGGAATATAAAGGTTGGCATACGTGGCGTAGACGTCACTCGTGTAACCTGGTAGTCAAATTTATTCTACCCTCACGTGAATTCATTTCGGAATTCGTCCCAGAGGGCTTCGTGACGGGATAGATAGTACGCAAAAGATATAGCAGGTAGGGCTACTAGGTTAGGTACTTTTCTTCCTGTTTCCTGGTTAACAGACGATTTCCGATCGATAATGGTAATGTCCTGGTCGTAGGTACCAGAGCCTCTCGAGATGGGAAATCCTAAGCCGCGAAGACTCAAACGACGTTCACCAGGATCCAGTCCCCTATTCGGCCTCCTGTAGGAACTATGTAATGTATATGTATATATATATATATATATATATATATATATATATATATATATATATATACACGTAACTTCAAGATAGGCTTTCTTCAACGTGGTAACACTAATTTCACGGATAGAGAGCCGTGCAAACAAGAGAGAGAGACACGACTACCCCGGATGTTTTGCGCTGGTCCCTCATTTTGGGTAAAACCCATTCGATTATCCTTATAAGGACTTTTTTTTTTCCTCGAGTCATCCCCGGTCTACGTATTTCACGCAACATACGTTAAGACCAACCTATCTCAGATAGGGACAACCTCATCCGATCTGCGTCCTCCGTGCCGTCACCTATTTCCCAGCATCCCTTTTCTTTTTATTTCCACGAAAATCCTGGAGCATCAGGCACTTCGTACGCGGCCTCTTTATTGGCCCCTTATGAAAAGTCGGATCAAATGAAAATATTTCTTCTTTGAAGTCATCGGAACGCATTTAATTTAGACGCGAGGCACCAGACTCTGTATTGGGGTAGCAGAGTGCCACTGGGACAATACCGAGCCACGTGTCCGGGGACATTGGGCGGAAGTACCTTTTGGCGTACAAATTGCGAAAATGCGAGAGAGCCCAAGGAACTCGAGTGATCCATTCGTCTAATATATATACCAGACTGATCCACTTTAGCAATATACTCGGGTGATCCATTCTCGGAGGATTACAGCTTCTCCGGGAGAAATAAGTGGATCAGTGTGGCCGGTAAGGCGGGAAGTTTTGAAAAAGTGCGTTTTTACACGTTACCTTCATTCTACCCCTGCGTCACGGGTTTTTCGGGTACGCGCCCGTAACGAGGTACGTAACTGCGGACACTTGGCTTCCGGGTAATAAAGGGATGATCTTTCTCGTCCTGCGACCGGTCTTCAAAGATTCATTGAGCGCTGACTTTGCTCGCGTTTATTTCCCTTAACGATGTCATCCCCTACTTCCGTATCCTATCTGCTAGATTGCTAAAGTTTTTAAGGAGTTACTCTCTGCCCGCCCAGCGATTCCATTCAATTCCATTCTATAAATCTACGAACGCTGGCGAGACGTACGTTCATATAAATTCCGACCGGACGTCGTTCGTTTATATCGAATGCAAGTTGAACGGGCTCTGCCCCGGGTACCAGGCGCTCGCGCAGTCGGGGCTCGTGCGTCCGACTGCTGAAACGCTGACTGGTTAACTGGTTTGCAGCCTGGCAGAGCCTGGCTTTGATAACAATGAGGAACAGGAGCGAGAGAATGGCAGGGGGAAAAGATAGCGAATTGAATGAGTGTAGAACAAAGAAATGGAGAGAGAGAAAGAGAATACGAGGGGATTCTGTCAGCCAGATAGAAGTGAATCAGTATATATATATATATATATATATATAAAAGTGTGGAGAACGACCCTCCATATATATTCAACGAATATTTGTGATCGAAGATTCACGAATAAGCATTGCACAGCTTGAATAAGCGAACAGCGAACGCTGAACAGTTTTGTCTGAACAATTCTTTTTTTTTTGTTTTTTAGCAATCAGCCAATCACTAAGCCCACAATGTTACGTATATGTTATATATACATGTCTTACATCAGAGTGATAAAAAATATTTTTTCACTCGAATAGTCCGTAACGTATTCGAGTATATTGCTATAATATGTTTTTCTCGTCTACTCTATCATCGGGTCAGATGCTACCATGCTAACAACAGCTATCAACTCGAGAGCTAATTTTTTTTTTTTTTTTTTTTTTTTTTTTTTTTTCTTTCCCCGGAAGAAACGATGTATTAAGTCTTCCTGCGAATTTATGATAGTGTCGGCAAGTGCGTGAATTAGTGAGGCAGAAGTTCTTTCCTTGCTCGGGCAAGCAGGAACAGATAAGTATGCAGCCCCCACTCGCTGAGACTAGGTCAACCTCGTGTTCAGCCACATAGCACAAGAGGTCGTAAAAGCTTAGTACTATCCTGGCTGCGTGGCAAAATGAAAGCGACACTTTCCCTCGAAATGATGTTGCGTCGGATGGATGATAAAGAAAAAAAAAAGAGAGAGAGAGAGAGAGATAGGAAAAAGCTATGAAACAAAGATCAATGTAGATAGGGAGAGAAAATGAAAAATGACTTGAATGATATTGAACCGACAGATGGCAGCACTTGACAGTCGAAAGAGGAAATAATTGCGTTGATTGGCAACCGGTATAGGGCTGATTCGCGGTTGGCCAATTCAACTGGGATGGGCTTTCGTGTCAATGATACCGTGAGGCGGTTAATTATCAACCACATAGAGGTTAATACTTCCAATAACGTGACTGTCCGCTCTATGAATAACGATCGATTTCTCGGGCGTTCTATTGAAGAGTGGCTTTGGTGAAAGTGGCGTACGAGCTAACGGCGAAGGAGAAGGAGAGAGAGAGAGAGAGAGAGAGGGGACGATGTATAAAACGGGAGAAAAATATGCCGCAGCTACACCCCCAAGTGGAGCGGAAGAGTCTCTTCCCCCTTTATTGCATCGAATATAAATATCCGGGTGCGATGCTGGAGACTCTCATTTAATACCCGTCGCGCAATGAATTTTTATACAGCCCTGCGTTGCCTGTTTAATAAAGTTTGCTCGAGATCAATTTTTTTTCGCGTGTTTGTAAAATTCGTCAAATTACAATGGGAACCTTGTGAAATTTACGTAATCCGTACAATTCGAGAGGAACGCCGTGAAAGGGAGCGAGGGGAAGGAAACGAAGATGGATACAGAGCTGGATGCTGTGAAAATTCTTTTCTTGATCCATCCAAACTCTATGGCACTTTCGATCGGTCGTGTTATCCGAGAAATTTCTTTCCTTATAATAATTTCCTTATATACCGGGTGTCTCGTAATGATCGAACGTCGCATCCATTTGTGCTCCGCGTGACGTAAAGAGTAGTCGAGAGAAACTTGAAACTTTTGCCAGGACCCTGAATAGTCGGACTCGTCTTGTTCCGAAGCTAAGAGTATCGTGTTCGATGTAGCTGCAAGAGGAATAATAATAATAATAATAAAGGCCACGTCATTCTCTTGGCAAGTAATGTGTCAAAGAAAAGAGTCCGTCGTCGTTGCCACAAACGTGGCGGTAATTTCTCGCTAAGAAATTTTTCCAGCGGTCGCTGCACGTGGATTTCAGAGCGGAGCCTCGACGAGGCGACGTAACTTCCGTTTTTCCTCGGAGAAACGACGGGAAAGAGAGAAAAAAAGATAGATCGATTCGAATTGGATAAAGTGAAAAGTCCGTCGGGAGACGCCAATGCGTTTTCGTTGACTGGACGACGTGCGAGGCGGGTCGACGTCACGTGATTCTACTTAGGAAAAGTCAACGAGCCTCATGCCGGCCGGAGGATGAATAAATGCATGCGGAGAGAAGCATTCGCGTGGGTTTTAATATATATATACATAAAAGGAGACAGACGTAGCGAGTGAGGGTTAAAAAATAAAGAAAAGTAGGAGACGGAGGGGTTCCGTTTAAAATTATCGTTAATACCACGTGATACCACATGCAAAAAAAATTGGACAACCGTAGCGTGTTACTTTTTGTAGGAAGCCAGGGAAAAATTAAATTTTTTTTTTTTTTTTTTTCCCTCTACCACCCCACTCCTCCGCCACCCGCCACCACCCCTTTTTGTTTCTTCCACGTACACTGGCACATTCGTGTACACGGCGATACAATTACTTCTGGCTGGTCTAACCTAACCTATCGCGACTTTATAGACGCGCCCGGAAAAATTAATTTTTTTTTTTTTTTTTTTTCCCTCTACCACCCCACTCCTCCGCCACCCGCCACCACCCCTTTTTGTTTCTTCCACGTACACTGGCACATTCGTGTACACGGCGATACAATTACTTCTGGCTGGTCTAACCTAACCTATCGCGACTTTATAGACGCGCCCGCGGAATAGGGAACGAGTAGCGTGCATAAATATTTGAAAAAAAAAATAATATAAAAAAAAAAATTACGCCAATTTGAGTGCAGCCCGGAATATTTAATTCGATACACGGATGATTATGCATTCGAGTCATTCGCACGTAAATGCAAAGCGGACGATGTACTTTTTAGTGAGATTTTTTGTCCGCTTTTCCTACCCCCCTCTTCCCCCAATCCTGTCACCTCTACCACCTTCTACCCCCCCTCGCTTCTATTTCTCTCGTTCACGTAAATTCACCTGCCACCTCTGGCAGAACGTTACGAGCCCATGCACAAGCGCGTTTTACGTGTCGTTAACTACGCGGCCGGAAGACCGATAATTTTAGGAATACCTGTACCTACGTATACACCTATAACGTAGCAGACTCGAGTACCGCGCGCGTGACTGTACAGCTAGGTAAAATTTTTAGTAAATAGAAAAAAAATGAGTGTCAGCCAGTCGACGTTACAGCGTCCATTATACTGTACGTGGTACAGTATTATTTCATCAAACAAACTTGATTTTACTATAGAAATCAAATAAGCGTGTACAGTTGGCACAGAGCTGAAAATCCTACTGACTGAAGTTGCCCGTGTCTATTTGATTTCTGTGTGACGAAGCCAAATTCCCTCGGCACGTTTATCCTGCTCAAGTGTGTTTAACGATGTCGCGTAAGTTCTAACGTATGTTTCTAATTATGAAAAATATTTATATTTATTTATACCCCTTTACGGTGCTTTACGTAACGCTATATGTATATGATAGCAGGCGCGTAGGTTCCTACTTCCTATATCTGGTAATTGACCGAGTTTCCTGTAAGCGAAATGGCCGAGACTGTCGATTCGCTCGTATCTACCTTGAGGCAGTGGCACCTAATGTTATCAAAGGGATTGATGGCTGCGCTAATTCTGGACAGTTAAATATCTCTCTCTCTCTCTCTCTCTCTCTCTCTCTCTCTCTCTCTCTCTCTCTCTCGCTTCCACGTATGAAACATTGTGACGTTGCTGTCCCCTTCTTAACAACTCACTTAGTCGGGATGATGAGATGCTATTTGTACGAGCAAGTGGTTTAGTTTACTTGGAGAACGACATCGGACCGACCGACACCGTTTCCTTTATTTATGATTTATGAGTTATCACGATCATTAATCTTTCGTTGACCCGGGTCCGCTGAGATTTCAGAGTTCCAATCAGATTTTTCCGGCCTATTTATCACGCCGACGACTCGTGTTGGTTTATAGTATATATATATATATATAGGGACGCGAATCGTTTCTCTAAGTCAAAGGGGCCACACGATTGTCATCTCAAATTTGAATATATATTAGCAGTCCCTTCTCGGAGAGTTAAGACGACGCTTATCGCGCTTAAATGTTCCATGGAGGACATATATATATATATATATAGAGACAGATAGAAGGTATGTGTGTCTCTCTTCAACCCGCGAGCTATTTAGATGCTTTAACTTATTGTCCGTACCTGCCGTACCCGAATGCCTTTTCTGGTACCTGGGAATGCTCACTGTCAATTCAATTATTCATAGTGCCGAAATCCCTTATCAATCTGTGAAATAGAGTTCCATCATACCGATCCTGTACCTACGCCATACTTTGACTAGTGCCAAGAGTTCTGATTTTTGGTATTAAAAAATTTACGATTTATAACACAATTAAATTTTTTTTTTTTTCAATTTACGTTAATCGTCGATCACTGTTTCGACCCGAGTGCAGTTTTCGAAAACAATCCTCATGTTTCAGGATTCGCAATATTTCTCGTGTCTCGCGTTCTGTCATAAGCGTTCCTCGCTTTTACGTCTTACGAAGATTTTTGTTTTTTATTAGAAAAAATGTTTATTTTCATTCCCTATATTTTCGTCCTCGGGTGATTGCGTTAAACGGCTTTTTGATATTAAAGACGGTAAATAATAATTTCACTGAATTAAACGTCGCCGCATATCCGCAAGTTTTCTCGTGGACTCTACCTTCTTTAATGGTGACGTAATTGTGAGAGGTGTTCGATCGTAAATTTTAAATTAAGTATGAAATAAAGCCTCGCTCTATATACTTTCAATTTAGATTACTTATCAGTGGCGCGACTTGATGGTTATTCAAATTTAATACTTACGGGATTGATATGGGAATTTTTAATGGGGGACCCGTACAAGTTCAAAAATTATTACAGCAATGACATTTGTACAGGTTGCTTATAATAAATTTCAAAATTTCTCAATTATCGTGATACAGATTCAATTTGACTGCGATATCACTTGTCGTAGACAATCGGGCATTATGTAGAGACCTCGTATACAATATACCTTTTTCCGCGACGCTGCCGTTACACGATAAACTCATTGGAGATCTCAGATTATCGTACGTGTCGGAAGAAAATCCTGAGAACCGTAGCTTCGACTAAATCTCCAGTGTATAGGTACTTATATAAGGCTTTTGGTATACATTATATATATATATATATATATGGCTGTACAGTATATACGTAGTACATAAAACTATATAAATTCCAAGGGTCGGCAACGAGGAGACGAATAAAAGATTGAATCGCTTTTTTTTCCCCGTCCTTATGTAATTCGCAAGGCGAACTTAGTTAAAGTAGTTAAAGACAAAGTAGAACAGCTTAAGAGCTTTATAAACCAATGCTGCAAAGCCTCTTAAGACTATCATCATTTTCAACTCGTCTAACGAGATACACACTCTCCATCCGTAGCTTTACTGCCATTATGAACACGTAACAAGCTTTTCAGCGGTGCCTGTCCCACCTACGTCGAGCAATCAGCTCACGTCAAGTGGTATTGAACTGGGAGAAATTTGCAAAAGAAAAAAAAACAAATTTTTCACGATCCCCGATACATTGACTCGTGGCTTTGCGTAGGTGACTCGGTGACGAGTGTCAGTGAGTTCGTCAGCAAACCCGAAAATTCGTCCCTGCCCGAGGGCTCGAAACGACCTCTTTAAGAAAACGAGAGGAAGGTATAGAATGAAAAAAAAAAAGAAGGAAATAGAAAGGAAAAAACGGACCAGTAAAGAAATCGTAACAGCCTACAAACGGATCCCTCCCGTCTCACGCGTATAAGAAAACACGTTTCAACAATCTAGAGGCTGTCAAAGGTTTTCTGGTAAAATCAACAGCACCGTTGAGGATCAAAAATTTCAGTCGTGCACTGGTACATATAATATGCCTATACATATATACGATACGAATCCACATAATTATGGAAATTCCGCCAATGTCCAATGTAACGGGCATTATAATTTTTTTTTTCTCTCTCACCGATTATTAATCACTGTCGAATATTACGCCTCCACCGTGCACCTTCGATTTACAGAAGAAATTCAAATTTCCACCCACAATATGCACCCGTTATTATATCTCTGCATGTACGAAGTGGTATCACTGTTATCACTAGGGCGTATCAATTCGATCTTGGTAAACCATACATACATATATATATATGTATATATATATATATATTTATTTCCTCGTCACTGACAGTCAATACAGGGATGAATAATTTTCACTGTTTTACTCGGTACGTTATCAATGCCAATTTCTTATCATAACGTAACACTTGTTATTTTCGCGTAATCGCCAAGGACGCATCAAGACGCATCCACCGCGACGATCAGCGTACTGGCCCGCACCCCGCTAGAGTCAACTCCGTTTCGCTGTGCTGGGGGGTTGAAGGGACAGGCGAGGGGTGGTGCGAGACTTGCGGCTGCGCGCTTTCGAGTCTCTTCAACCCATTACATTCTCTCGCTCAGCCCCTCTCCCCCCCCCCCCCCGCCCCCCCCCCCC
>NW_014333769.1:0-21623 GCF_000341935.2 Cephus cinctus | reverse complement strand
CCCCCTCTGTCCGCCACCCCCTCGTCTTGCCGTGACATATCATAGTATCACTTTATGTCTCCAGTAACGTTTTATTAACCAGAAATCAAGTACCTCAACCCACTAGCCACCCTCCGGTCCTCGTGTCAAGACACATTTGCCTCTAAACCCACCCCTCGTTTCCTACCCTTCATTCATTTCCCACCCTGCACACAAAGCGTAGCTTCGTATTGAAATCGACTCGCCCTACTAGGATCTTGACAAATTATACGAAGTAACTTACCCCCTGAACTGATCAGACGACTGGAACGTCTTTCATCGGCGAAAAATAGCCGTCCTTGGAGAAATTCTTTCGGTTTTTTTTTTTCTCTCTTTTTTTTCCCCCCTTCGTTTTGAGGGATTATGGATTTTTTTTTCTCGTGAAAACGCGATGATTCGTTTTTCTGTCCTTGTTTTTTTTTTCTCCCTTCTCCTTTTTTTTTTTGCACTTTTATTATCCGTTAGCGAGAAATAACGATTGGGGGATAATGTGCGTTTCCATTCATTGGAAGGCACAAAAATATACAGGGATTCGGTGCACCTGCTGATTGCACTGCGTTGCACTGACAGGGATTGCATGATCAATTTTAAGGTTGGAATTTTTTAAACGATACTCGAAATGAAGTTTGTTTTCATCGGGGGATATACCTAGTGTATATTTTATTTGAGGTCAATATGAAAATTCTTTTCGTTTAATATCGAATTCACTGACGATACGGTGGATTAGGTATGATTTCGATGCCCCTGAGAAATTATACAATTTTGTTGACGCCCCTGATTCTTTGCGGTCTGCGTGAGGAGATCGATTTCTCCTCTCTTGTCCCCAACCTATAGACTTAACCTTTCTTCGGGTGAGGCTTTACGAATTTACGACATAAATATTTTAATTCCTCAGAGAAAAGCCACCGCGTTACTTTCATGTTGGTAGCTGCCGACGTAACAACTTGTACGGTTATATACGTGCAGGCAGTATATATACTGTTGATACATTTTCACAAGTCGAGTCGAAGAAAGCCAAGCCAGAGAGAATACTCGAGGACGTTTTTTAAAAAGTCTTTACTGTCAGTGATCAAACTTCACTGTATAATCATACGGAATACATTTTAATCTAGATGTAATCTGCCGGGATCCCACACGTTACCGCTACGTGAATAGCCAGCATCCGCAATGAATGTTTACACGTATCATATACCTATAGCTAACAAACCCATATAGGATGCCACTAGTGAATTTTGGAAATAAATGAAAATTTATATTAATATTAATTGTTACGCGAAATCCAATTATTTTACGAATTTATATGTTTATGCAAATATATTGACTGTACATCATTGTCTGTTGAAAAATTAATTATTTTTTTAATTATAAACTTCTGCCCGCAAAATTTCCAAAAAAGGCAATCGGGTCGACTGTCGGTTTGAATAATTATGCAAAATTGTAATACTTGAGCGCTGACTCGTCGGCTACCTGATGATGATCCAGTCTATCGTATCACTCGTGTGACGTCAGTGACATGCGATAGCGATATTTTTCGATAATATATATTTATTTTAAAATGTACACGATATACTCGTATCTGTGAAATCGAACGGGTTATGGATTCAATTTTCTGTGATTATGATTCCAATACGCTATTAACCAGGATCAAACGAATAGTCATGTCGTATATATGTCAATATATCGGCAGACCGCGATATGCAAAGGAAATGGATACATGAGAATTTAACCATCGACAAAGCAGCATTTGACTGGCTGAATAATTTCACAGTGGGCACGTAATACGTAAAATCCAACTGTTGAGGAAATATTATTATACATATATTATATTAAATATTTGATATCCTAACGCGCGTCAAGTGGATATCTGTCTTGCAATAATTTAACGAGATATCCTATCATGCCCAACTGTCATTAAAACCCGTCGATTTAATTTTTCTAAAAACTCAGGAAGTAATCAGGAATTTCTGCAACTGTCACTTAAGTAATCTTCGTAGTGCAGCTGGTGACTGGTTGAATTTGAAAGTACAGTGGGTTTAGCTGAAAATATTTATACGTACATTAAGTTTACATTTGGTAGAACAGAGATCTGGATTATTCAGAAATCCTACCGACACTTGCTTTCGTCCCTAGATTCACGGATGTCACTTTAATAATATATTGCATTCAGTATTAAAGTGCTGCAGAAAGACATTCCGGTACGGTGTTTTAAAAATACTGAATAAGACTGTACCACAGTACAGTAGTAAGTGAATTTCCTGAATTTCAGTGATATTCAAAATTAGTTTTTTATTTATTTACAAAATTTATACGTTTAAGTTGTATCTTGCAATTGATGACTTTCCTATCGATCAGTAAATTCTACTTCCTGCTCCCGTGGTAATAGTAGTTTTACTAGTAGATTACTACTTTACCGACGGTCCATCGTAGCTGAAATCATCGATCGAACACCAAAGTCAACACTAGTAAGTAGAAGCTTACTGTTACGTTGATTAAAGTCGAATTTACCATTTTCTATAAATCAATATACTGATTATCATCGAAAATTGGATATTTTGTTGAAATACAATTTTTTACCTAATTATTAATAATCCTCCCAATTATTGATCACTGGTAGCAGCTCCTTTTATAAGTTTTCAAGTATACTTCTTTTATTTGATATTTTTCAAGCATCGAGGTATTGTGTCTAGAAAAGCTGAGGAATCCAAGGAGGCGCTATCTCTGCGTTGAAGAAGGAAACTATTTTTCAGGTATCTCTTAACAGCTTCCATACTAATTCCATACAACATTCCTAATGGGTGTACCATATGTTGGTACGATTTCATGTGTGAGTATCCAGGTATATAAACACTGCACGTTCACACCAAATCAATTGCGCTATGCAATTGATTTTAGTGCTCTTTCAGATTTGTAATACCCTAAAATACATCCTCAAAATAATATATTAAAAGTTAACAGATCGTATACAGTTATGTCATGTGCGTAAATGACATTAATTAACCTAAAATGGTAAATAACAAGCTTACTTACTTTTAAATATCACCTGAATTTTACTGAAATTGTGTATAAACAAAATTTTCGCCTCCATTCTACAGAAATACAGCAGCAAAGTTAAAATTCAAATTTAATATATATATTTTTTTGTAATCGAGCCTAAGCAATCAAATTCGACACATATTAATTATTGACAAAACGATAAGGATGGGAATGATTATACGCGTAACTGATAAACCAATGATTTCATAGTGAGATAGTGAATCCGATAATCGGCCGAGAAAAAGTCGAAAGATAAAACATATATCTGACACACGCCATTCGAACTTTTCAACAGTATCAGTCGATTTTCAACTTCCGGCAGTCATGGGCTTCTGTATGAGTAAAAAACTGTCTCGCGACATTACCACGTATGTACTTTTTGTATTATAAACTCGGCTTACCCGTATACCCCATTATTTTGTCAGTTAATCATTTTATCTTTGCTCAGTAACGATCGCATTACAGAACCACTCGTTCGATTACTTCCATAATATTAATATATAACGCTAAAAGTAATTCCCTTTCGATTGCACGTGTCCTTCGTATCGATTGCAAACATATTACTATGATTTACTTTTATTACCACGTGGATGAGTCCCATGGCCGATTTGCATTAATAATTTTCTCACGTAAATTATTCTCCCCGTAATATACGCTGGCAAAGTCGTTCCATTGAGTACGGACAAAAGCTTTAAATATGAATCACGTTAATTGTCGAAGCATTGAGAAAAACTGTGTACGTAATGACAGGTGCAAATAGCAACAGAGATAACGCATTTTGAAATCTACACCGTGAAGTGTTAGGTAATTAAAGCATGAATAGAATAACGAACCCCGTTATACATATAATCATGAAGTACGGCAGTGAAGCATGTATGGTCGCTTTTATGGGAAAACTGGGACAGCGACACCGCCGAATAATTTACAAGCAGTTGTTCGCATTGTACCTGGACGAAATAAATGGTAAAAGTGATTTGAAAATTAATGCGAAAACTTCAATTAACAAATATAATTCTCACGCGAAGAATAGGACTGTAGTTAATTTGTAAAAAAAATATTTTTTATTTACAAAAATGTAAATCGTCACAATTTACAATTAAATATTTATCGATTAATATTTATTATCAAAAATATAGATCTGCGTTTTTTTCGGGAATTTTCAAAAATCTTTCATTATCGCGAATCGATACTATATCATTGGACTGTTGTATTCTATTTCCATCGGCGCGTACTTTCTCAGTTTACTGTTTTGTGTAACCATCGTCATGGAAACTCCTGTGTCTCCCCGTTCGCATACAATACGAATCCATTGAACCACAAGTTGCCTTCGACATTATAGATACACGCAGCGCGGAGATAGGTAAGACATTTTGTTGCGTGATTTGACTCTTTAAATTAATTGCAAATTTAACTCCTAAGTAATTGTGACATTTAGTGTATCTGTGATAATTGTGATCTCACGATGGTAATAATAAATTGTTAAAACTTTAAAAACCAGTATACAGCACTGCTCGATGTGAACAGACACGTTGTAAATAAATTTTTTTTTTAAATTCAAAATACGAAAATTCAGTATGTACGCCATTTGTCCTGCTAGAGTTAATTTTAATTTATTTTAATTTTACTAAAAGTCCTACTGCATTTGAAAGCACTTTCAGATTGATACGTGGAAAACTGTATGTGAAATGCATCAATTATTTTAGTATGATTTTGCGTGTACTTTGAAGTCCAGGTCTGTACTGTATATGTATGTCATTATTTTATAGGAATAAAACTGTCAAAACCAAAAGTTCAACGATGCCTATCGATTTCTACTATTTACCACTGAGCCCACCGTGTCGAGCAGCGATGCTGCTGGCCAAGGCCGTCGGTGTCCATTTGAACTTAAAAACAGTTGACGTATTAAAGGGAGAGCAAATGTCACCGGAATTTTTAAAGGTATTTTTTCAAAAAAATCTCTGAATGCTCAATGCCAAAAAATAATTGAATAATATTTCGAAAACAGAACGAAAGCACGGAATAGCGAAGATAAATTTTCAGTCGTTACGTCCCAGTTATATTTCTTATCGTTTCTTCCAGATAAATCCTCAACATACAATACCAACCCTTAATGACAATGGTTTCGTATTATGGGAAAGGTAAATAAATTTTATTTTCCGCAGCACGTTAAATAAATTCTCGATTCTATTTATAATTTTTTTAATTTTTTTTTTTTTTCTATTATCAGCCGTTGCATTATGGGTTATCTCGTGGACAAATATGCCAAGGATGATTCGTTATATCCAAAAGATCCACGCGCACGCGCAATCGTAGATCAACGATTGTACTTCGACATTGGAACTCTAAACGAATCACTCACGAAATGTTACGTACGTCGTCCAAAATTTTTATCCGAAAATGAGTAAAAGTGTGACAGGAAATTGGCATTGTTCTGACTGGTCGAAAAAAAAAAAAAAAAAGAGAGTCCATATTCTACGTGCGAACGTCACTTGGAATAAAAAATCTTCCCGCTAAAAAGTTTCTTGCTGATCGATGCACTTCAGTCCGATTACTTTTTACTTTCTGTTGGCAAAGCTTGTTTGTCGGAACGTTAAAAAAAAAAATATAGGAAAAAAAGAAAAAAAAAAGAAAAACTCTGGTATTACCCACTAATGAATTTAGTTTCGGAAATAGTGTCGGAGTTTTTTTGCCAGTGGCGTAGAGATTTTTCTCCATAAATCGAGTGTTAAATTCCAGTAGCATTCAGGGAATTTCCCTTGTGACAATTTTCCATTTAATTAAACGACCTTCGCATCGAGCAGTAATGTTTGATACTCCTGAGACATTTTGATTAAGTACTACTTCTGTGGAAAGTTATAGTTGTCTTACCGTATCCCGTATAATAATCACACTCTATTCTATTATAATTATTAGACTTTACTTTACGCCATTAATGATAACGAGCATCGTGCCCATAATGTTTCTGATATCACTCCGTTATTTTATTTCGCAGTATCCAGTTTTAACGGGGAAAACCAAAGTTATCGACGAGGAAAATATAAAGGATTTGGAGAATGCCTTCGAGACTCTCGACATGTTTCTGGATGGCAGACGGTTTGCCGCCTCTGTCAATTTGACGATCGCTGACTTCAGCATCGTGGTAACAGTCAGCACAGCGGAAGTTAGTGTATCACAAGTTTCTATTACTGAGTGACGTGTAGGAACATTTTTCCCGAGAAAACCAAAAAAATGTCAAGCCAAACGCGTATCGTAGTTTTTGCTCTGTCGCTTGTCATTTGCCTTTTTTTTTCATTATTGGCAAACATTTTTGCTGAATATTTTGCGAATTAACTTTACGTCGAGAATCGCGTGAGCTTAACGTTTTTGGTTGAATGAAAAGTTTTTGCATGACGGTTACGTCAGCGAGAAAAAAAATACTAAAGCTTTGCATTGAATTTTCAGAGTTTTGGTTTTGACGTCGGTCGATACGACAACGTTGCGGCCTGGTATGAAAATTGTAAAAAAGCTCTCGAGCGATTCGACTACGAGGAGATCAATGCGAAGAGTGCGAAAAAGTTTGGCGACATCTACAAGAGTCGGCTGGAGGCTTAATTAAATTAATTAGCAAATTTCGTGTATACCAATGAAAAGTTAGCGTAGATTTTCTTGTGAAAGTAATAGCGGAATTTTCGAGTATTGTAATTAGGTCCTATGGATTTAACCTGCTGATCTATTTGTGCAATAATATCTGTTAAATAGCATCAGGGAATATATTTCTCTTTGACTATAAGTACAGGAGATCTAGAATAGAAGAGAGTAATACATGCATTTTTTTCACTAAACTTTATAAATCAATTTACTTTCAACCATAGAAGTACGTAAGTGTGATTTTGCAGCGTTACGTCGAATCAGAAAGACATTTTTTTCTACTTAACAGATAATCAGCGCTCTCGATTCTTAGCGATTTGCATTTCAAGTTTATAATCGTTACTTCAGACATTTGATAGATTATACTCGACCAGTCGAACACGTGGGTATGGTTTGACAGCCCTCTCAAGTGACGCGTCGACGTCGAAATAAAACTTGGACCATGAAAATCGGCAAGTTGGCAATTTCGGAAATTTAGAAGTTAATGAAATTATGAAATTTCGTTTAATGCTTACAGTTTCGGTTCCTTATTTTTCCGTTTATTATCGGTTATCCACTTCGGTGTCAGTTACTGTTACGGTCCCTGATAAAGAGCCAGTAACGCCATGTGGTTTTCTCTGTTAGAAAGTTTGAATAGTGCGAGCAGTTTCAACTCTTAAGACTTTTTACGGCGATACAAGCCATCTCGCTCGCGGAACTGCCAACATACCGGTTAACTTTTCTCTGTGAAATTCTAAGCTTTTTTCTTCTTCCCCTTCATACTCCAACATTCATTCTCCGTGGGAGCTCGCGGCACACAAAAGAAAGACAAAGTTAACGTGCACACAAATCTTCGAGTAATTCCAAAACCTTCGAATGTCACCGAACAACATGAAAATGTAAATCCTCGAAATTTTCGTATTTTCCTATAAATAATATATCCCTGCGGTTCGCAGGTTTAAATCGTCCCTGGAATATATACGAAAAGGAAAGCGAAAAGAATCGAGGAATCGAATGTATCTCAGCTATTCCATAAAAGTATAAAAATCGTGTCATTACCATGTGAATTCGCACTGAATCGTATATATTCACGAGTTTTCGGGCTTTCGAACTTTACAATGGGTCAGAATCTTTTCAGGAAGCATAATACTCTTTTTTTTTTCTTCGTCTAAAACCTCTCCCCCCACTCCTCACCCCACCGACCTTTTCCGTATCTTCTTGTCGGGAGCAAAAAATTTCTTTAATCAAGCCAAGCCTTTAAACCCAACAGTTTTTTAGTTGCTCTGCGTAACGCGCCGTTAAAATAAGTTTAGCAACCTTACCCCTCGTTATAAACGAGTGAAACCGGTAAACGCGCGAGACTTATCTTATCTTTAGAAGTTTTAATTCCTTATCCGCGTAAGCACAAAGTGCAGCAACCGAATGCTCGGTTAAAGAAGCTGTCTTATGCCTTCAAAAGCTTTGATTACGTAAAAACTCTAAAAATATTGTAAAAAAACAATCAGCATCAACTTTGTATCAGATGTACATCAATTTCGCATTGTCATCATAAATTGCACAATGATTAACAGTGCCAATGACGCGATAACACTTATTATAAGAGCACTCCTCTGAGAAGATTAATGATTTATTTATTTTAATATCAACCAATTATGTCTTGGAATAAAATTTAAAAATTCATTCCACCAACCAACCGCAAGACCGGTTTATAAACACTGATGCTGCAAATGGACCAGACAGGAACTTTCGTTCATACGTTAGATCATCAAGCTGAACTCGAGGCGTCGAGTGTATTCAGGCCATTGATCTCAGCTACAAGTTTCGTAATCTGTAGATCATTCTATCGTTTAAGCTGCATGAGATACTCGATAATCATTTTTACCCATATGTTATCTTAGTACACTGAGATTATATTGTATTTAAAAAATATTATAATTATCATACCTTGTCAGCCGTTTACCTGATACTCCCCATTCTATTTCTATTGGTTCAACGAATTAATCAGTGCATCCTTAAAAATCGACACTATTTAAATTTTTATTTACACATATACTAATCATTCTATATCCTATTAGGTAACTTGTTACATAAATATAATCTCGACTCTCCTTATCGGCCATTAAAAACTTTGAAATTTCTAAATCCTTATCTTAATCCTCCGTACACAATATTTATCGTACTTTAACGATCGGTGACGTCATAATAATTTAAACAACAAAATTCATTCACTATAACGCACACGAGTATACGGAAAATATATTTATCCTGTTAATACCTTCATTCGTTTTCTTTGCTCTTCCCATTACAATTAGAGGAATGGATTTTTTAATCCCAGAAATGCGACTCACAATCGGTATCCGCTTATGTAATCGCCCTAATGTACAGGGTACGATGGAAAAAAAATTGCTTGCAGGAATTATAACTCTTTTTTTTTCCCATAGCTGATTCACGTTTCGTCCTATAGTAATACACGCGGCAATGGAATTATCCTGTTACGTGTTCGCAGGCAACATTAATTCTCGAGGAAGTCCATAACTTTAATACGTACCTGCCAAACAAAATTTGTTCGCACATATTCAATGGCAAATAATCATTGTCACAGTCAAAATTTCTCCAGCTGCTAAAAGGATCGACGTTAACGCCGATAAATTTTCATGCTGTTTCACGAACCCCTGTAAAACTCCAGAATCGATTTTCTCATCGGGATACCGTAGTGGCATTTTAGTCGTTCAAGGCAACATAATTTTCACGAGTCATCGTCAACGAAGCTTCTCGATCCCAGTGGTAGTCATCATTGTCTACTGTAACATATTATCACTATGGTTATGTGGACATCCGTCCTGTAGCGGCTGTCACGTGGTTTCGAATATTACATAAGTCACACAGCGTCGAATCACCTAAAATTACCTGCTTATCGTTAAACTTTGTATAAAGTCGTGTCTTAGGCTGTACGATTGTCGGATAAGAATTTCAAGTATTTAATTTAACTCGGCTGTACATTTCCTGGAAATTCCTTTCAATCTGTACAATTTTCAAGAACTCAAAGAATCTTTCCCTTTGTGAAATCATGACAATGCTTCTTCCCATTAGATTTTCAGTCTGCGTGCCAATAACGTGTTTTGACATTTATTAAATTAATATTTCAATGTTACGAGAAATAAAAGATGACAGATGATTGATAATATTACGTAATTATATGGAATTTTGAAAAACACTTTTACATACGTAATTAGAATATCATTAAGGACAGTGTGGCAGTCATTATGACATATATGGCAGTATTGTTATGACAGTGCAGTCTCTTTGTAATTTGCAATGATATGTGGAAATTTTATGAGTATATATATATTAATTAATTTACAGGAATAAAGTAACTTATTTGATCACCACGGTTCTTAACTGGCCGTTGGACGTCATTACTTTAATTACTGAACAAAGTTTGCACCAGCGTTTCCATGGCGACTCTATCAACAGCGATAGTAATATTACGAATCAACAGATATTGTTTCGCAACAAGCTGTGATATCGTGAGCATAGAGTAAACTTCACTTATTGAAGGTTCTTAAATTAGACACGGTACGATGTGTTCTCATTCTTCCGTGACAGGATTCCACGATTCAAGGCAGACCTTCACGGGATTTCAAGGCTGCCAGCTTGTAGGAACGCTTTCACCAGCCAGACACGGCAGTCTGCCATTGGTGCCTCTCATAATGAACTTTTTTTCTCGGCAGGACAAAAATAGTCACGGCATTCCGAGCAGATACGTTGGAGTTCGACGCTACAGAGAAGACTGTAGCATTATTTGCTATATTAACTCCTACAATGCGTAACACTGTATTCGATGCTCTGTTATCATTTGTAATAGTGTATATAGTATAGCATCGAGCAAATTGATAATGAAAATATAAAATTTTAATATTTATCTTTACGTTGTATTGTCAATTTTTTAAAATCGAGAACCTTGCTTTAGTTTGATTATACGTTTTTGAATTTTTGTATTTTTCATTGGTCATATGTATTTGATATCACGGGTTATTATGGTATATTTAATCTGAAAAAGATTTCGCTAAGTGATGACTTTGACATTTTGTGTATGATCTCACATAACTCAATATATGGATGACTTAGCAAAGATAAATGCATAGGTTGAGAAATCAGGTTGAGTACCCACGGTGCGTCATTCTTTTCTGTTTATCCAATCGAGTGGCAGCACTGCCGTTGTACTTATAAAGGCTCGGAAAACGAACTCCGTTAGACAGTCGACGCTACTCTTGGCGAATATCCAGTGGGATCACATACGAATTGTGCCTACAGTTTGTCGGTGTTATACAATTTGATAAGTAAATAGCCGGTACGTTTCAAATTTACGATGATCGAATTTGTTTAGCATATTCAGATACAGATTGCCGGTGGTTTCGTTTTCGGTATTTTTATTTTCCCCAAATTCCGAGAGTTTTACGTCTCACGTGAAATCCAGTTGGGAAGCGTGGACTTTGCCGAACTATAATTCGAGCGATAAAACAGAGCATTTCCGCGGGAGTCCGTAAAAAGGCGAAAGAAAAGGAATGAAAAATAAATTAAATTTCTCTTGAAATAAAAATGTACCCATAATGCATTTGAAGTGTTACTGTGAAATTTCTGTAGCGTGCAGTTCGGTGCAGATAATTAAAATTATATAAATCTTTAAAGATTAAAGCGGAAATATAGAAGGACGACGAGTTACGAACATTTTTCTAAAAGCTTTCAACTACGTCGTGACTGTAGAAAAATTATTTTCATTGTGCCTCTCGTATTTCCTGTTACGATACTCTGTACCACCGTTTCCTGTTGCACAATGACTCGACGTAACTTTTAAGTTTTGAAAAGTCCTAAATGTCGCGAGTTATATTTCAATGAATTTCGACTTGTACGAGTTCGTTCTGTCGTTGTTGCAGATTTTAAAAAATGCCCATCGACCTATATCACGTACCCGGAAGTGCACCATGTCGGACTGTAAGACTGGTGGCTGCTGCTGTGGGCGTCGACTTGAACCTGAAGTTCCTGGATTTGATGAACGGCGAGCACCTAAAGCCTGAATTTATCAAGGTAGACACTTGACGTGAAATTCAAAGGAAAAATAAGGAGAAGGGTCAGACCTTCTCGCTTTACGTTCCCCTTTCAATAAGGGGTACGGCGTAATTATGTGTTCGCTGTGCTTGAAAGATAGAATAAATAAAACTGAGGTTGTTTCTCTTCTCCCAGATGAATCCGCAGCACACAATTCCTACGATAGACGACAATGGCTTTTATCTTTGGGAAAGGTGAGCTTATTGCTGCGTCCAACCACGTAGTGCATATATAGAGTCATGGAGACCCTTTTCAACTTTTATATATCCTGTGCATATACATATATATATATTTATTTTCTACGTCAAAAATACGAAATATATATCCTAGTATCTCCAGACAAAAGATTATTGCACTTTTTCGTTCAGTCTTTGAGAACACGTTGACGGAATACGAAAGATTCGTTGGATGGAAGTAGTATAGCAAGGGGGGTTCTGGATACAGATTCCGGGACCGACATTTTCAAAACCTCAGGAGGGTAGTGTCCGTGCTGAACTTACGTTGTCGAACCCCGCGATTTCCTGTAACGACCTTATTGGGACTTACGATTCTTGGGAATTCGGGGTGGATTCCAGAAATTTTACGATCGATTCTAGGAATTGCGAGCGATCGACAAATTTCTAGAAGCTTCCAGAACCTTCCATGGTTCGTGTCCTTACTAAATCGTGTAGAACGCGAAAGAGCTGCCGGCCTGCGAGCGATCCTGCAAGATTTAGCACGGACACGACCCTTCGAAAGTTGCCGAAATGTCGGTAAATGTTGGTGCAGGATTCTGTCTCCAGAACCCTCCCCCATCCTCGCGCTATACTAATGATGGAGATAAAAAAATATATATATATATTGAAATCATATCGCTTAATGACTTAATCAAATATTGACATGGCCGATAGGTATAGTATTTCAAGTATTTAACGTCACATGCGTTCATTTATCGAGAATCCTCGATGCGTGGACGATTTATCATTATACCCCATTGAATCGTAACGTTGGATTTCCATCTAGATTAATATAATTTTCTCGAATATTGCGGAAATTACATTACCTCATAGTATGGATATTTCAACTGGTACGTGTTTCTCTTCGCAGCCGAGCGATTTTGGGCTATTTGGTCGACCAATATGGCAAGGATGACTCACTCTATCCAAAGGACCCTAAGAAGCGTGCAATGGTAAATCAAAGACTGTTCTTTGATATAGGCACCCTGTACCAGGTTATCGTCGATGCTATTGTAAGTACAAAAAATACATACGATAATTACACTGTATAGTATTACATACATCGATTTTTTAAAATGGATATTGTATTTCTGTAAATAAAATAAGTCTATGTTGAATTTGAGAACATATATGTTTCACAGTACCCCACGATTTTCGGTGGTGCACCAAAGGATTCTGCTCTGTCTCAAAAGATCGACAAACCCATGGAATTCCTGGAAATATTTTTGGAAGGCCAAAATTATGTTGCTGGAGACAAATTGACTATTGCAGATATTGCGCTGATTGTCACTGTTTCAAATTTCGAAGTAAGGATAATATAAACTCGATGAAGAATATCAGACAGTCTTTCTATCAATGAATAATCGACGAACGAGTTGTTGATATTAATCAATTATTAATTTCAGGTAGTCAATTACGATTACAACAAATTCAAAAACATCAGCCGTTGGTTCGCCAGAGTCAAGGCTGAGATTCCAAAGTATGAAGAGATCAATGGCGAAGGCTTGAGAGCATTCAAAGCACTTGCCGAGAGTTTATCCAAGAAGTGAAACGCCTCCCTTATTTGATATCTATTTTGAAAACAAATTTTGTTGATAAATTTTATATTTTATATTAAAAATTTTCATTTATCTTTAAGGCTATCGTTTACGCACAATTATTATTAGGTTTATCAAAATCTATTATTTTATAGTGCTACTGTGATTTGTGTTTCAATTTCTTCTTTGCGATTAAGTTCACATCTTTCGAACATTAGCTGTTCAACTTTTATGTTAAATATATTATCGATTCGGATAAAATCACATATTTCTAATGTCGATATATCTACAATGAATTAGAATCGTCCAGGGAATCAATACTCCATTTTTGGTTACATATATATTATACATATATATCTATCTATGGTAGAGGAAATTCATGTGTTTATTGATCGAGAGAGCCACATGCTCGTATGAAGGACTTTGCACATAATAGCTGTTGGCATCCGGTTGCTATGGAATTTATAGTGTGAACTGGGTGTATGTAATTGGTGGCAAGTATGCTACCATTTCTATTGCAATTGACCTCAAATTGCTTAGAAACCATAAGTTTGCACATAATAATCGCAAATAGTTAATATGCATTCATTGTGGAATTCAAAATTTTGGTAAAACGGATACAATTATAAAGTAATTGTCCAAGTATAAATTTAGTAAATAATACACAGTCCAACGCCACGAAATTCCATCCCCGCGAATAGAGTCCCACGATGTAGCCGAAAATCGCAGAATTCCACACTTTGTGACGTTCATCCAAAATACCACGTCAAAGTATATATACTGACACGTTATTATAATTAAATTCGTATTCGTAAACACAAATGATTACTAATGTCCGTATGGATACAATTTATTTCCATGCTTTAATAAGTTTAATACAATGCACATCCACGGGTTACGCTATTAGCGTTCAATGCACTTTGCTCGTATCGTTAATGCATACAAACAATTCGTAAATAGGTACATTGTATACATTATTAATGCGTCGAGTGTGAACCTTGTAATAGCATAATCTGGTTTATCAATGATTGCTCATATAGTACGTGGCGTAGAGTTCCATCTGAAAATTGTATAAATCAATATTTATTTTCATTACTTTTCAATGGTGATCAATTCGTATCAGCGTCATACTATTTATTTTCTATGTAAAGAAAATTCAAGCTATTCAATTTTTCAATTACAAGTTTCAACAATTACGTTAGCGAATGGTCATTGGTTTTTTGGATAAGTAAAGTTTGCTAAAATAAAACAAAAATTTCAACTCGCCTGTCTAATATGTTGATCTTGAAAATTAGATTACTGCAAGAAATCACGTGACTATAGATCTAAGTCTCTTGGCTACAGTGTCGACTTATGAGGTAATATTCGAATCGCGTAGTGTACCGCTTTGCCAAGTATTCTTCGCAAACTTATCTCGTTACAGTTTACCATATTTGTTTTCAAGGCAGTGAATCACGAAATTTCAAAGTATCCGAACGTGTTTCTCTCAGTTCGATAAAATGAGGAATGAGACGGCGATGTATATGAAGATGGCAAAAGTTATTAGAGGCATGAAATTAAAAAAAAAAAGAACAAAATTATATGAGAAAAGTACAAAATTCTTTTTGAACACATATATACATGTATAACACATTGAATGTGGTATTGACTATGTAGAATTTTGCAAAAATTAACTTTCTTCCGTTATTCACAAATTCCAATCATATCTACTTTCTGTATCTAACAAATCAATGGCATTGGCCATGAATATACTGATTTTCAATTTTTATTATGTGCTGTGTAGAACGCAACGCCGTATGTATCGAGTAAAATCGATTTTACCTTCTATTATATCTATATCGTACCTCACCTGTATATCCTCGAAATAAAACTATTGACCAGTAAACCGTTTCTACGTTCAGTGCAACTCTGGTTTCCTTAGGCGAAACGTAAACGTACACCGGAATAATATCAGTTATATTCTTCTTTTCCAAAGCGGTAATAGACGACTGTGATACTGCGATAGACCGAATAAACAGTTTGTTCATTTTGTTTACGAGGAGAAGTGCTGCAAGCCATACGTATTTTTGTAGATCCATAGGAAATCAGTGCGGTACTTGTTTTCCAGTGTTCTGTAGGTAAACAGTATCTCTATGAGATACGTCAGCATTGAAAAATATTGACGTTCACATATGTTCGTTTCAATAAAAAAAAGCACCATTATCACACGTGTAGATTGACAACGTACTATTATCGATTATCGTCACTCTATACAATTACAGTAACTTTTTATCAAATTGTCATACGCGATTATCAACGCATTATAATAAATTGCGTGATGGAGTTAGAAAAAAAAAGAAAATTAATGTTATCCAAAATTGTAACAAAATTCTTTAAGCTTGTATCACTATATATATTATTACCCATCACTGAATATCGATTCGTCGTGAAATTGACACGACATGCATTACCTGAAATATTCATTTATTTCTCATTTCGTATCGATCGATATGACAAGCGTGACCCGTTTCTCTTATGGACAGTTCGAGCATGGTTCCCTCTTTCTCTCCTAATAAATTACCTACCAAAGGTCATTTCCTTTTTTTCTCCTTTTGATAAGGCCAAGGGACACCGGTCGGAGCGAAAGAGGAAAATACTTTCAAAATTCTTAAAATGATAAAGATCTACAAAGTGTACGAGAGCGGCTTCTCATTTTTAGTTCTATATTTACTTCAAACGAGAACTTGCTTTTCAGTTCTTTGATTATTCTTCCTTCCGCTCGAGAAACGGGGAACTGACTTCTCTGATGTTTACTGCGAAAGATATAACAAAAGTACAGAGTACGCGAGTGCTCGTCTAGCTAGTGAAAATTATAAATTTAAAGTTTTTCTTTTTTTTTTCAGAATCATGAATTTGGATTTTTATTACGCCCCTACCAGCTCACCTTGCCGTGCCGTTATGCTGACTGCTGAAGCCATCGGAGTGACTTTGAATTTAAAGAGCATTGATGTGATGGCTGGGGAACACCTTAATTCGAAATACGAGCAAGTACGATGAACCGTGTTAAAGATAGTAACATACACGTGCCAGGAAATTTATATAATTTATTTACCTAATCATTAATTTTATCTTGAGCTTGATTTCATTTTAAATGATAAAAATAATTTTCTAATGTTTCAGATAAATCCACAAAAAACTGTTCCATGTTTGGTGGACGGTGATTTGACATTGACAGAAAGGTGAGGGCTTGTCTTTTTATAATAATTTTATGCAATTCTTATGAGATTGTACGACTCTGATATATTTGCCATAATCAGTTGACACATTAATAAATTATTATGCACCTGACCTCCTGATTACATATAATTTCAATTCCAGTCGTGCTATAATGGCATATTTGGTCGACCAGTATGGAAAAAATACCAGACTCTATCCGAAAATGGTAAACAGTCGTGCGTTAGTCAATCAAAGACTGTATTTTGATATTGGTACGTTTCA
The DNA here is from genome assembly GCF_000341935.2 of Cephus cinctus. Classification (NCBI taxonomy): domain Eukaryota; kingdom Metazoa; phylum Arthropoda; class Insecta; order Hymenoptera; family Cephidae; genus Cephus; species Cephus cinctus. The sequence continues at coordinate 4,630 of NW_014333769.1, read as the reverse complement.
CAAAGCAATGGCAGCTTGTTACGTGAGTGTTTGTTTGATTAATATTGTATAATGAAGAATATGGTAAACAGAATTATCGAATAATTTCACATTTTTATTTCAGTATCCGATATTATTTGGAAAATGGAAAACGTATCAGTCCGAGCATTACGACAATTTGAAAAAGGCTTTTGAAATTTTGGATAAATTTCTCGAGGGTCAGGATTACGTAGCAGGACGCAGCTTAACGATAGCTGATCTTTCTTTAGTGGCATCCGTTACCACTGCAGAGGTGAAAAAAAAATGAATTTTTCAAAAATATTCATATACCTGCCTTGCAGACTTTTTTTTCATTCGCTGAATTATTTTTACCCGAAAGCACGATAATTCGACCTTCCTTTGACTAACGTTATTTTACATCCCAAGTAGCAACTCGTAAAGTTTCTTTCATCAAACGAAGTGATACATTAATGACGTGGACCAGCTTTTATTTTAACTTTGCTTTCAATATCATAAGCAGCTTTTTCGTTAACATAATGTGGATGACTGAGGAGGTATTCTGACTAGATTTTATATTTTCAGGCTTTCGGTTTTGATTTTGCAAAATTCAGAAACGTCACAAGATGGTTGAAGAAGGTGAAGACCTTTGCTCCTGGATACCGCAAGGCTAATGGAGAAGGAGCCGAATCAATGAAGAAGCTGATCGAACGAGTCATGACACAAATAGACGAGTTATAGCCACTAGCGGTTCTGCGCATTTGGACGGTCAATTCACTGGACCGTCTCTACTCTGATTGGCTGACCACTCGCTGCCGCTATGTTCTTATGTTTTAACCGTCACATCGCTTGTTTCCGAACTAGATTTGACGTTCGTCGTTCGTCGCGACAGGCAACTTGCATCACGTGCAATAAAAGGATCTAAAATTATTTCATAAAATTTTACTACATAAAAATTCTGTGGTTGATTAAATAAGTATATGCTTCAAGTATTAATTGTTGATATTGAATAAGGTATTTATTTCAGCTCGGGCTTAGATTACTTAGCGGTTGTAAACTCGCATTAATAAATTAATAAATAATAATAAACTTAAAATTATTCGAAATTTAAATTATAATGGAAGTATATTAATGATTATTTTAAACAGATTGTATGGATAGCGATGAGAGATTCGTCTGAAAAACGAAGAATATTTGTGTTCGAGCCTTTATGAAATGTTTACTATTTTATATCTTTTTCTAATCAATTTTCCATCCTTCCATTAGTTCATACGAAAAGAGTTCTAAAATTCTTTTGCTACGATTATATTTAATTGGTCGAACATTATCTATATATTTTAATCGAGCAAAGTTCATGTAAACTTATACATCGTGTATGAAATTATTTTAACGGAGCATGGAATTATTTTTCTCGCAAATATTAGATATCACTTTGTAAGTTAATCAACGCGAATAATAGAGGTATAGAATATGTTTATATCGTCTTCTTTAAACTTTCACTAGATTCTACAGATTTATAATGTACGCAAAAATTCTTTTATGCGTTCCTTCATTTTAATTAATAGATGTACATACCTAGTTTATTTTTGTATCATGTACGTCCTATATTGCGTGTTCGTACAAACATTTGCTTTATGAAGTATCGTGTCGAGGTATTATACATATAAATTAAATCAAGTTGTTTCAATATAAGAAGGTAAATCCGTTATAGGGGATCAAACTAGTGATTCTTTCATTATGAAACTGATTCGCTGTCATTGTGCTATTATGATATTAACAATTTTTTGTAAGCGAATTGGAACTGAATTTAAACTCGGTTACAGGGGGCAGCACCTCTCTATAACTTCGAAACTCGAACCAGAGATGAGTAGGGAGATGCAAAACGCTACGGTTTTAGGCGATAGCAAAATCATGGCGCTAAATCGTAGTGACGAGTCTAGAAATAGGATTTTGTGATCATCGCCTCCGTCGACAATGCGAATCCCGTCGTAGCTGAGCTAAACGTGAACACGAACATTTAGCTTGGCGGGCAGAGGTTCTCCGCTGCTCACCGCTGGTTACCAAAGCAAAACCCTCACAACGAGACCGGGCACTATAGAACTTCTAAAGAACTATTGAAAAAGCCCATTGTTGAAATATTTTAAAGGCATTCTTAAGAAAGTGCAGTGCCAACTTGACACCCGCGTAGCACCTCAATTTTAACTAAATATTATTGGATCTTGATTTACTTTCAAAATTTATTCAAAATATAAAATTAAGGCTATATCAAAATCTCGCAGAATATACGAAGTAGTCAAAGATTGAATTGAAATTGTAGAATATCGAAAGTAAATTACGTTCAAATTGAAATATTAATAAATTAGGTGTTAGGAACATTAAAATAATTAACAAAATGAATAAAGTAAAATATTAACACTTAGAAATCGGAAATTCTGGCCAAGCATCTTTAGAAGTACTGGAAGACGCTCAAAATTGCGTGGGCGCAAATTCGTCGTGCGTGGGAGTGGGAGAAGGCGGAGAGTGGGGGGAGCGCTCGAGGCAGAGCCCGGACTCGCAGCGCTCATTCTTCCTCGAGCCGGTCTCCTATACTGGTCTCTTGGAAATACCCCTCATATCCATTTGCAACCTTATTCTTCTTCTATATTTATTTCCTCATTAATTCCTTATTTCTTTATCTTTCATTCTTCACTTTCTTATTTACCTCTCTGCTCATTTCTTCTCCACTCTTATAACTCTATTCCTTACTTTTCTACTTCTTCACTTGTTTATTTCTATATTCATTTCCAACCTTCTTCTTCTTCTATATTTATTTCTTCTTAAATTCCTTACTTCCTTATCTTTCATTCTTCACTTTTTTATTTTCACTTATATCATTTCTTTATTTCTATATCCATTTACAACCTTCTTCTTCTTCAATATTTATTTCTTCTTTACTTCCTTATTTCTTTATCTTTCATTTTTACTTTCTTATTTATTTCTTTCCTCGTTTCGTCTCCACTTTTATAACTCTATTCCTTACTTTTCTACTTCTTCACTTGTTTATTTCTATATTCATTTCCAACCTTCTTCTTCTTCTATATTTATTTCTTCTTAAATTCCTTACTTCCTTATCTTTCATTCTTCACTTTTTTATTTTCACTTATATCATTTCTTTATTTCTATATCCATTTACAACCTTCTTCTTCTTCAATATTTATTTCTTCTTTACTTCCTTATTTCTTTATCTTTCATTTTTACTTTCTTATTTATTTCTTTCCTCGTTTCGTCTCCACTTTTATAACTCTATTCCTTACTTTTCTACTTCTTCACTTGTTTATTTCTATATTCATTTCCAACCTTCTTCTTCTTCTATATTTATTTCTTCTTAAATTCCTTACTTCCTTATCTTTCATTCTTCACTTTTTTATTTTCACTTATATCATTTCTTTATTTCTATATCCATTTACAACCTTCTTCTTCTTCAATATTTATTTCTTCTTTACTTCCTTATTTCTTTATCTTTCATTTTTACTTTCTTATTTATTTCTTTCCTCGTTTCGTCTCCACTTTTATAACTCTATTCCTTACTTTTCTACTTCTTCACTTGTTTATTTCTATATTCATTTCCAACCTTCTTCTTCTTCTATATTTATTTCCTCATTAATTCCTTATTTCTTTATCTTTCATTCTTCACTTTCTTATTTACCTCTCTGCTCATTTCTTCTCCACTCTTATAACTCTATTCCTTACTTTTCTACTTCTTCACTTGTTTATTTCTATATTCATTTCCAACCTTCTTCTTCTTCTATATTTATTTCTCTCCTCCTAATATATCCTTAAAAACTAAGTTTTTAAAATGTCTTTTGGAAAAAGAAAAGTCCAAAGTGGTAGTGCATGTAACATACCAAACGTGTATTATATTGTAGTGATATATCTAGTATATCTCTAATGGTACTGTTATTGTTAATCTTTCGCACGCCATATACTGTATACGTATACTGTATCATTATTGTATTTGTCCAATAAATTATCTTGTAACACTTATACACTTTTCGAATCTCCTATTCCTTCCTATGTCTCCATCACTCTCCTCCTAGTATATCCTTTAAAACTAAGTCGTTAAAAAATCCAAACTGGTAGCGGATATAACATATCACATGTATATTATATTGTAGTGATATATTTAAAAGATATCTGTAATGGCATTGTTATTGTTAATTTTTCGCAGGCCATATATGTAAATCTGTACTTTGTATACTGTATCATTATTGCGTTTGTCGAATAAATTATCTTTTAACACTTATACACTTTTCGAATCTCCTATTCCTTCCTATGTCTCCATCACTCTCCTCCTAGTATATCCTTTAAAACTAAGTCGTTAAAAAATCCAAACTGGTAGCGGATATAACATATCACATGTATATTATATTGTAGTGATATATTTAAAAGATATCTGTAATGGCATTGTTATTGTTAATTTTTCGCAGGCCATATATGTAAATCTGTACTTTGTATACTGTATCATTATTGCGTTTGTCGAATAAATTATCTTTTAACACTTATACACTTTTCGAATCTCCTATTCCTTCCTATATCTCCATCACTCTCCTCCTAGTATAAATCCTTAAAACTAAGTTTTTAAAATGTCTTTTGGAAAAAGAAAAGTCCAAAGTAG
>NW_014333768.1:0-7906 GCF_000341935.2 Cephus cinctus | reverse complement strand
CTTACGATTATACAAAATGCGAACTTGTTGGCTACGCGGCGTTTTTCAAAGTTTTCAACGTTTCTTCGAGAATCTCATACGAGTTTCGATTATTACTGTTGCCAATATAAGAAAGACCTATTTCTAGGGAATATTAAGATGGTACACTGTATTTTTTAAATATCTTATTTCGCGGGCTACTACTTATTAGCCAGTGGATTGGCTTGTGTGACTGTTATAAGTCTTTTACAAGTTTCAAGGTATGATGTTTTTGTTAAAATAGTAAATTCTTACCATTATGCAGTATTTAATTAAACTTTATTACGTTCTTTATGCTTCAAATAGTTGTAAATTTGTGTAAGTAGGATTCTGCGCCGGGAGGATGCCGGCAGAGCGCACTTTGCGCCATAAGTGTCAATTGCTATCGGTTTTAGTTATTTATTCGCAGCAGCACAATTTGAAAATGTCGGACAGTTCTGACGATGAAGTAAACGGCGGTGAAGAAATCAGAGATCCGTGGATCCCGTACAAAGATAAGGAAGAATGGAAGGACGTAACACCTTTGCCACAAGACGATGGTCCTCATCCAATTGTGGCTATTGCTTATACAAACAAGTGTAAGTTATTATAACCTGAAATCACAATTCTCATTCATTTTTATATTATTTCGTTGTTGAAGTTTTGTCTTTGTACTGATCTATACCATCATAGGGTATAAGACCTCTTACATATTTTACAGATTAAATGTCATTGATCATGTCTATGAATGTAATCTTTATATTTTATAGTTAAGGATGTGTATGATTACTTTCGGGCCATCCTGAAATCTGGGGAAAAGTCAGAAAGAGCCTTGGCACTTACTGTAGATTGTGTCTCCTTGAATCCTGCAAATTACACAGTATGGCAATATCGAAGGGAGATTTTAAAGGCTTTAGGAAAAGATTTAAAAAAAGAATTAACATATGTGGATGTAGTTATCAAGCATAATTCCAAAAACTATCAAGTTTGGCATCATAGGAGAGTAATTGTCGAATGGCTTCAGGATGCCAGTGAAGAATTAGCATTTACTGAAGACATTCTGAGAAAGGATGCAAAAAATTATCATGCTTGGCAGCATCGTCAATGGTGTATGAAGACTTTCAAGTTAGTAAAGATAATCATAAGTTAGATAATAATTTTACATTATTGTACATATGACTTTATGAGAATTTTTTTTTTGCAGTCTCTTTGACATGGAATTGACATACGTTGAACGATTACTGCAGGAAGATGTTAGAAACAATTCAGCATGGAATCAACGATACTTCGTGTTAAGCAATACTACAAAATTTGAATCAGATGTAATAGAACAGGAAGTTGATTTTGCATTAAACAAAATAACGTTGGTCAAAGGAAACGAAAGTGCCTGGAATTATTTGAGAGGGTAAGCAATAACTATTCTATAATATATCTATTTTGTTACAACACTGTCATAACAACCAGTATCATTAAATTTTAGTATATTGATGCACGACACTAACGGAGGTTTAGGACACAATGAAAAGGTGTTAAAAAAGTGCAAAGAACTGTTTGATAAAGGCTGCCGAACCAATTACTTACTAGCCTGTATAATAGACATTTCTCAAGAGAGGCAAAATGAAAATGAGCCACCCGAATCAATATATCACATTGATCATGCACTAATGGTATAATTTTTTAATACATCAATGCCAGCAGCAATAAATTCATCGCATGTAATAAACCAAATTTATTCTGCGTTTCAGTTATGCAAAGAGCTGTCTGAAAAGTATGACAAAATACGAAGAAGATACTGGGATTATATCGGTCAGCAATTAGAAGAGTCAAAGACCCTTTCGTAACTGTGTATAGATTCACTGCGTACAATATTATTTTTGTGCATGTTACAGATCCACTATCTCCTTATTACGACTCAGTCCTCTTACCAGACAACAGTCCAGATTCCTCGCACCTGATATCCTGAAAAATCCTACACTCCAATGGATCCTTTCCAATAAAGATGTCGTCTTCGGACGGCGTGGTCGAGGGACAAATTATATGTAAGTGATCGCTGCCATTAACATAACAAACTAGATAAATGAGAATAAATATATTTAATCCGCGAGGAGTTTGGTTAACGCGCCACATACTGTTTCAAATAAACGGCCTTTGGAGCAAGCTATGAGAAATGAATCAATGATGGGAGCCATTAATTTTTTTTACGTAACGTAAACGGTAGGAATGACTAGAATCAGCACGGTGAAGTTTTTCGCTATCGATAGTATTTTATGAATATTAGATATAAATAAAAGTCTATTGCTATAAACTAATAGGACAAGTAAAACTATACGTTATGAGTCACAGTGTACTATTGTCCCATTTCTGTTTATAATTACCAAATCAATAAAATCAATACACTCTAAAGTTGAGCGTCAATTATAAAGTTTCGCTTTATAGAATAAAAATAACAATACGAGAATAAGAGATTGTTAACGTTAGTAATTTATTTATTTATAAAATAGTTACATACTCCCAGATATAATACAATAATTAATCAGTAATGGTAATTATCATAATGGCCTAGGCTTGGGCATGAATAAACTAAGGTGACTTAGAACGCAGCAATTTCATGACCAATAACATCACGCTAATTACACCGAATAATTATGCCAGCAATTCCAAGACGGTAGGCAATTCCTCGAGGGTCTTCGAGCTCATCAACCTAATGTAAAAGTTAACCTTTTGAATGTCGTTACGTTGATATGATAAAACTACACTTTGACGCGTTACAGATTACAGAACAGAAGCTAACCCCTTTAAGGTAGTGTCGAGAATCCAGTAACGTGATTTTCGTTGTAGACAAGCGACGAGGCAGTCAATTTACACGTTTGGGCCAAATGTTTATTTTTACATGATTCAAAGAAAAATGTTACGCTAGTCGCTTGCTCACAAGTCTTCTCCTTATTGTTTCACGCGACTGCACTTTTTAAAGTGCAGCGTATACTGAGTAAGTGATGTTGTGACAATTTTCATTAATTGATGAAACTTTTATTAATTTTCTCTACTCAATTGCTCTTTGCTTTATCTTCAATTTCTATATAGCGTTCCGATTAAAAGTTATTCTAAGTGATGATCTTTCTAGAATCGCACTGGCGCTCGGATTTGCTGTATAAAGAATTCCGAACGAACCTTCTTTGGAATGCACATTTTTTCCTCTTTTTTTTTTAGTTTAAACATTAATTTGCCAGGCCGTAAAAATGAGCGTCTCTTAATTAACGTAAAAGAATATGATACGTCTTGACATTAGTTCGGCAAACACCCGCATAATGGCAAATGGCATGACGGTGCACCATTTCGTATTCATTACGGAATTGCCAATCGAAAACTTTGACACAAGGACAAAATGGCTCTCAACAGAGACACGGGACACGTGGGATAGGCTTCTTAAACAGATTTGTTTCTTATCTGCACTAACATTTAACAATAAACATTAAAACGATTATTTTACACACTTGTGTCCAATTTTTGCCGAGATTCGCAAATTTCACCGGCTTTCTCATCGGGACCTCCGAGAGAAAAAAATAATGAGTCAATAAGTCTCATCCGAGATTGAGAGACGATTGCCTTAAACTCTTAGTTCAATCCCGTTTCTCATTTTGTAGGTAAAATCACGGCTACTGTCGCGACATCTTAGACGGGTTATTTTAAAACTACGAGACACGTAGTCTTACCGCGATAACATTCATATTTATACATACATATACACTTGATTTACACTGAAAATATATCACCATGTGAATATTTAACTTTAAAATCCTTCATATTTAACATCATATATTAATTCATCTATTTAACTGTTTTTAGCCGTACAGCATCTGACAATAATAGAATGTTGACAGAGGAGAATGGACCCAAATAAAAGTCATTCGCGTAGCCTTCGTTGAACAGTGAATCCAAGCTGGAAACGTGAAAGGGACAATCAGAAAAAAGTCATCTGAGGGAAAGTTGTAATAAAAAAAATTGTTCGATGTGTCTCTTGCATCTTTTTACATAGCTATTAATCTCAGACGCCGTATGAATTCAATTATTCAAGTTCTCTTATTATTTTTCAATCATACATATAGTCTAGGATTGGACCATCTGTCAGCCATTACAAGCACAGCCCAGCCATTCCTTTGAAACTCGAATGATGACCCGAAAATTGTCTGGAAATCGTTGGTTACGCCAAAACGGCCGAAGAAAAGGAAAAGCGCGCAACCTTTTTTTTTTGCAATTACTTTGAAATTATCTTTTCGCTTTCCAGTAATTTTCTTAATTCCCGCTCTCATGTTACATTTCACTCTCGACGAGGATTGCCTTTGCAGATCTGCCTAACGTGATGCCTAGCTAACGAGTAAAGATGAGATACGGTATTATTTCATCTAGATAGAAGATAGTCCGTTAGTTATATAGCATCGCTATCTACATATCTAAAAATAGGATGATAATATAGTAAGGATATACATATCTTATACGAGTATAGAACCGACTGAGAATTTTGTTTTGATTTTTATTTTTATTTCAGAGTAGCGCGTGGATAAGATACTATCATAGATATCCAGCTATCAGTGCGACCAGTGACGTAATTGTGTCTGTCATTGAAGAAACAGAGTATGACTTGAGAGTGAAAAAAAGTGAGATAGTAAAGAGTTCGAAATAACCAATTTTCCTACTAAACTTTCAATACATTTTCAATACCAGATATAAGCTTCAGTACTATAAGCAGATATTAAGCTAGGTACACAACGGACAGACGATGCATTTCTATTGGCGCAAAAATCAGGGTAAATTGATAAAGTATAAATTTACCGGATACTAAAAAATCGTCAAGCTCGATCGTTCATCGAAATTTTGAAAAAAAAAAAAAGCAAAAACCTAAACTCCAAATATTCACTTCCGGACCAGACTCAAATTTTGTCTATTTTTTAATATAGTCGATCATTCACCTAGGATGCCTAAGTTAGTACGCAGAGTTGAGAGCGCTCTTAGATAAGTGAGAGTAGCATAGATAACTAGCATGTACCATATAGTGATGCTGCGCTAAGACAAGAAATGATTCAGTACAGATACTATGTATTATATAGTAATACGGATGTCGCTATAGAATTTTTCTTTTATCTTCTTTAAATCTAAACTTTATGATTAGGGGACAAGTTTTACCGTTTAAAGAATTGAGAGAGTGCGTTTTTTCACGGGTTTTATGTATCTTGCGTCGAGATTTCATCTTATCTCCTTACCCTTATCACTGGCTGCAACTCCCTATCTTCCTCTCGTCCCGATACCCGCTATCGTACACACCCTCTTGCGTGATTTAGATTATTTAGACAATATTGTTATTTTTTTTTTTTTCTTCATTTCTTGTCTCTTTTATACATTTACGAAGTAACGTCAAAGACTTGCGGTAGTGATCGAGTTGATATGAGATAACGTACGTTGTTTATCTCAATTTACACGTTAAACCTTAGGCTCTATAATATGCGCTGCCAAAGATCAAATCAAATCTGCGTCTATACTGATTATCTGCTTAGGTATAGGTCTTTTCATTTTTTTCTTTTTTTTTTTTTTTTTCATTTTTAAGTAATTTCAATCAATTTGGTTTATCATTATCATCTTGTATATCTCACAGTTATCCCAAATGCAATGTAATTAATGTATATACGTCGTGATCCTCGCGTTGCTGCTGATCGACAATTAGGCAGTGATGTAAATGAATAATATTTTTGGTTAATGATTCTTTTTTCTCTCACAAATTTGAACTTTGATAAATCTATCCTCTGTATACAGTCACGCGCGCATCTACCGAACGTGCGAGTCCGCCGTTAAATTCGATCTGTTTAGCAGCGCATCAATTAAAACTATTACTTAACGAGTTTATCGTTACCGGTCACAAAAATAAATAACTTTGTTTATTTAAGTTTACACTAGAAACAACACATCTAATTGTCACGCTCGCTCTAGAATCTACAGCGTGTTTCATGTTTTTTTACCATTACGCTACAGTAGTGCATTCCTCTCCTGCTATCCTCCTTATACACGCGTTCGTTAACGAACCTTTTAATTATTCGCACTCTTAAGACGCTAAGATAAGTAGTGGTTCTCGTACGTGTATATTTTCGTATAATTTCAAAAAAAAAAAATTCAAAAACAATACAAACCACCCCCCCTCCCCCCACCGGACCTTGCGTCAGATCCGTTCACACGTGTTATTTTTAAAAATGATTTGTTAATTATTTCTTTCACTTCTCCCACACGTAATTTGGAATGACAAGCCCATCTAAATTTCAAAAATTTTTTCATCCCCTCCCACTCGACAAAGATCTCGATTATGACAAAAAGAACAATTCCATTCTGCATATATTAATATCATAATCGTTCGTGTACGTACAGTAGTAACGTACGAGGATACAGGTGATTCTGTATGACACTGTTTCCTTATCATGTGTGATTCTCGTTATCTCTCATCCATCTTATCTCTAGTATCATTGAACTAAGATAGTACGCGTAATGCTTTGGCACCGTCGATTTACATAACGCGAGATGGCAAATTGGCAAATTTCAAAAAAGAAAAATTTGCCACACGACCCCATATCTTTTTTTCTTATCATAAATCTCCCACACGTGATAACCTTTACAAGACAAAGTCTCGTACGATTCTTTACCACCTTCGTCACCCGCCGATTTCTTCCTGCGATTTCGCGAGGAGGAACTTCGTTCTCGTGAGTGACGTCACGATGTCAGCCTTAGATCCTCATCGCGGGGTCATGACCCCCGAAAACCTTCCCGGGTCCGGGAAGCGCGTGATTGAGCGATTAATCGGCAGCAAGGACTCCTTCAGGTCCAGGGTGTGTAACGAGGACGCGCCGAGTGTCAGAAGGCCGTATCCAGGGCTGCCATACTTTCCGATATGTCAGGATCAGCCCGACACGCTTCCAGAAATTCGGAAAGCGTCACCACCCCGTCCTTGTTGCCATCCATTTTCTGAAAAAATATATTCAAACGTTATTTTCCGTCACCACACTGGAAAGGATCAACTTTCGTCTTTATCACGTGGGACCGTACTACCGTCCGTTGATATCGCGCTACATAAATTTACGGGCAAGAATTCAAGGATTACAATTTTGGGAATTATCGAAGATTGGGCTAATTTTTATTGTGAAACTATTTTATGCGTTACAAATCCGGTTACCGGATATATCATCCGCATCATAGCATCGAGGAAGACGTGGCTATGGACCATATCGTTCTTCATTTTACTGGCGGTACCGATGCCCCGAGATGGGATCATCCGAGTCAGAGAAGAGGATGGGGAGCAGGAGCAACCTCAGCGCGTCATAAATCTCCGGCATTTGGCCGTCCTGACCTGGTCCGGACGTGGATCACCATCAGAGCAACCTGGACACCCCGAAGCTACGGCAGCAGAAGAGATCCCGGGTCAGATCCGGGTGAAATCTTTTCTATCTTGGCTTCCGTGCATTTTTGTGTTTAGATTTACTTCGTGCCGTTCCTTCCGGTTACGGCCTAGGAGATGTTCGGGTTTCGCTTTTTCTTTTTTCTCACGATATATGTATTGTGACGTGATTTTTCGAATCACGGTCCCAAGGCGGCTCCGGTTACCGATACAGATAACGTTCTCGATTTGTGGTTCCCTTCGGGTCGCCACCCTGCTCAGAAGCTACGCTCTCGGGTTGATTCGTGTAGTTAGGTCAAGGCTCTCGTAAGATTTCGTTATTGTTCAGTTGAGGTCGAGGTGCTCGAATCTGCCGTGGGGAGATAGTCTCGACGTACCGAGTTGCCGGGCAGAGGAGACGACCCGACGGAGACGTCTCCACGGACCGGCAGAAACCCGGATGAAATACCGGCGCCCCGCTGGAGATGGGCAAAGGGCTGTAGA
>NW_014333767.1:688-1657 GCF_000341935.2 Cephus cinctus | reverse complement strand
TACGGGAAAGAAGTCTGCGCCTCGTCGAAAAAAAAGTAGTAAAAAAAAATAAAGTCAAAACAAGAAACCCATAAATCGTCGTAGGGTCGCTAGTAAGAAAGTAAAGCGTAGTTTGCTGGATATCGTCTCTTAAACGTTACCTCTATCATGGCCTTGCTACACGCTCACTCGTGGGAGTGTATGGAATCGGAGCTCGAACTCTTTACACTACCGCCGACACAAACCACTATAGAGAGCGCTCAGTGGGTACACTACAAGCCCATCTCATCGCTGACCGATGACTCGCCCATTGAATTTGTCGTGCCGGGTAACGGCGATGAGTACCTCGATCTAGCCCACACCATGCTGAGTTTACGCGTACAGCTGTGCTCCAAGGACGCGTCAGCAGCGGCTGCTCTGAGCAAAGCAGCATACCTCGATCTAGCACACACTATGCTGAGTTTACGCGTACAGTTGCGCTCCAAGGATGCGTCAGCAGCGGACGCTCTGAGCAAAGCAGCCCCTGTTAACAATCTGCTACACTCGCTGTTCAATCAGGTGGACGTGTTTCTTAATCAGAAACTCGTATCGCCACCTAATAACGCGTACGCTTACAGGGCCTATATAGAGACGCTACTAAATTATGGGCCGGCCGCTAAGGGGTCACACCTCTCGAGCGTGCTCTGGTACGATGATACGCCCGGTCATATGGACGATACAGCTGGCAAGAATATGGGTCTCGCGAATAGGCAGGCATTCGTCGGTAAAGACAAGACAGTCGATCTGATCGGTCATGTACACTACGATGTGTTTAACCAAGAAAAATTTTTATTAAATGGCGTTGAGCTCCGTTTACAGCTCGTACGCACGAGAGACGGCTTCTCCCTCATGGACCCCAACAACGCGTGTTCTTTACATATAACGGAGGCCACGCTCCTCGTTAGACGAGCCAAAATAAGCCCCGGTATTCTAATTGCTCATTCTAAAATG
>NW_014333767.1:238-613 GCF_000341935.2 Cephus cinctus | reverse complement strand
TAGACGCGCCAAAATAAGCCCCGGTATTCTAATTGCTCATTCTAAAATGTTGTCTAAGACAACGGCAAAGTATCCGCTTACGCGTGTCGAGGTCAAGACGCTGAAAATGTACGCCGGTTTGCACGGTGGCACTATGGACAACGTGATTCTCGGCCAATTACCTAAGCGGATTATAATAGGTTTCGTCGATAACAAGGCCTTCAATGGCAACTATCAACTAAACCCGTTCAATTTCAAAAACTATCGTATTAATTTCTTGTCGCTGTACGTCGACGGTGTTCAAGTACCCTCGAAAGCACTGCAGACCGATTTCGGCAAACCTGGCCTTTACGTGGACGCGTATCACACCCTCTTCAGTGGCACGGGCATACACTT
>NW_014333767.1:0-126 GCF_000341935.2 Cephus cinctus | reverse complement strand
AACACCCACTGGAACCTGATCAAGCACGGTAGTGTACGAATTGAGGTACGCTTCGACGAACCGCTTGCCAAAATTGTACCGTGAACTGTATCGTATACGCAGAGTACGACAACGTTCTGGAGATCG
>NW_014333766.1:0-9547 GCF_000341935.2 Cephus cinctus | reverse complement strand
GCATCTCCGTCCAGGTGACGCGTCGACAATAGAAAACACACGCTTTACAATGCCACCCGGTATAATCCATGCGTCTCACGGAGCTTACGAATATCACGCGTAGTATATCTATATATACTCGACCAATCAAAAACGTGGGTATGGTTCGACGGCCCTCCGCTCAGGTGACGCGTTTACTCTAAAATAAAATTGGTTTCAAGAATATCGGCCCATTGGCAATCTCCCTATTCATCTCTGGTATTATAATATGTCATGTATAGGACCAGAAATTTCGCCTCGCTAAAAGTAGTGGCGCTAAATGGCGGGAATTTCACTCTGTGAGCACATTCACTCGGGTAGAAATGTCATGTCGAGTCATGACAAGCCTGACGAACATGTGACAAGCGTATGCTGCGTAACATAGTAGCCCACGAGGATGGGCAAGATCTACTTCAGTTCAAAATACAATATTTAAGATACGAATTGCTTTATTTCGAGTTCCTCATTTCAGTCTATAATTGCAGAATACCTTGCAATAACCTTGGCAGCTTTTGTGTGCTGCTTGCCATTGCTGTTGATCGTACATTCTCCCATATTTTTATCACATTATCTCTCGATAGTGAACGAGTAATTTTCGTAGTACTCGAAGTCCTGCAGTTCCTCGACGTAGTGCTGGAAGATTCAGGGTCCCTCGTTGTCATCCTGGGAGTTTTTGTGCTGCTAGCCGTTGCTATTTTATAGTATATATACAGTATTATAATGTGCATTGTTTCCTATACACATAAGGTTGTTCAATAAAAATAATTTGTATAATATTTCAAGAATTTATTTTACTGAAATGTAATTATGTGACATGTAATTATGATGGCATGTAAATATTGTAACTTACTGACAAGATTGAAAATAACATGAAACTTTTATTATTGATAAAATATTACTTGTAAAGAAATGCATTACTAAATTTAGTCTCAATATCAATTTTCAATATCAATTTTATCGATTTCAATACATGTTTTTTTTACATATACCACACATTTTTGTAAAATTATTATATTCTCGTTATTATGAAAGCAATCCGAGCGGAAAAGTAATAGTCTTACAGCGCTGCACTTGTACATTATGAAAAAAAATTTGTCAAATATTTCCTGAAGTGGCTGGCACCCTTTACGAAGAAACCTCCAAATACTGCAGCCATGACGTTCCTGTCAGAACTTCGTACTTTCGTCACCAGTCAATGCTCGAGTCAACACCGAAACTTTTTCTAGCTGAACAGCAGCCTTAATTAATTAGAATGGTAGATTGAGTAGCGAGATGCGCTAATCATCTATGGGCTGTTGTTGACGGCTTATTGTTCGTTTGTAACAAGTGCACTCTCAGTACAGGAGTACTGAGAGGTTGATCGATTTATCACGTTACAATATATAATATTCATGATGATACATTGACAAATTATGTTTGTGTTAACAAATTTATTTCGACATTGGATATGCGCTGACTAATGATTTTAAGTTTATGTAATAATATAGTTTCTTTGTAAGAAAGCTAGAGACAGTGTTGTGCCGTAACGTCTCGGAGACGAAGGAGTCGGTCAAGAGGTTAGGGCTTAAAGGTTTTTGGGGATCGTTGCCGGTTAAGGAGTTAGAACTCGCGTGAATACAACAAAACAAGAAGGTTTATTGAAACAATAGATAGAGGTACAAGTGGATCGACGTTCGTCGATTTGTAAGGTATAGGTACCGTACGGTTATTACCTATCCCTTGTACCAAGTCTACTCCACAAGATCACCTTATCCGTTCGGATACTAATTGTAGATTGCCGATTTTCGGAGGTATAGCCATAAGCTGCACTTCCGAAAATGTGTTTATTGTGCGATTTTCAATTTCCACATATCGTTCGCCAGGCCGCCTTTAGTCCTGACTTAGCGAATTCCTACACGCGTGAACTACTTGGCCTGGCGTTTTTCCTTGGGGTCAGGAGATTCCCAGCGCAACAGTATGTTAGGATATGATGACTAGCTTTTTTTTTTTTAACAAAAATGAAATGTTTAAAATGTACTAGTGTGTTTGAAAAAGTTAATCTCCTCTTTCTACATTTTAAATATAATCATAAACTTTGTGAAAACGATTATTATAAATGTGTTATTGCAAATTGTGGTAGAGTATACGGAAATACGAATTCTTTTCAAAAGCATATACGACAAAATGATACATCAATCAAGCTGGAACCGCCACATGAGCAAAATAACTTAAAACCTAGGTCATAATTAAGGGCTCATTTAAGGTTAATTTAATGCTTCTTTTTTAAAAAAAAAAAACTTGTGGCGCTGCTAGCTTGAAATCAAAATGGCACCGCCACAAATTGGTATTGACCACACCACTAAAAGAAAAATAAATAAATACTAAAATTAGAGGCTCATTTAAGGCTCTCGAATAAGATCAGAAGCGATGAAATCGCCCACTCCAAACCCGAGATATTGATGGGTAATTATGTATTCTCCTGTATAGCGGGTGGTTTCCGGTAAGGGGATGCAGCTCTAAATTTTCTTTTAATATGCTTTCATAGCTTTTAATTCAATATGAATTTTGAGACTAGTTACGTATAACAGCCTGAACTACTAGTGTTAATTCTTGATTCTCATATTTAATTAATTTATTTATATGGGGTATAATATATAAAAAATTGTGTATAGGAAAATAATGAAGTTAAGAAGAATAGGAATAAGAATTGTATTTGTATTCCCAAATTTCCATAACCTGATTCTTACAAGAGAAGATTGGTCTGTAGAATTTAAGCATGGTATGCGGTTTGGTCACTACTATAACCACACGAAGTCTCATTATGCTCTACCATCCCCTCTACAGGATAATACATAATTACCCATCAATATCTCGGGATTGGAGTCGGCGATTTCATCGATTCTGATCTTATCCGAGAACTTTAAATGAGCCTTTATTTTGAGTATTTATTTATTTTTTCTTTCAGTGGTATGGTCAATATCAATTTGGGGCGGTGCCATTTTGATTTCAAGCTCGCAACGCCACAAGTTTTTTTTTTAAAAAAAGGAGCATTAAATTCGGGAATAGAGCATTAAATTAGCCTTAAATGAGTCCTTAATTATGACCTAGGTTTTAAGTCATTTTGCTCATGTGGCGGTTCCCGCTTGATTGACGTCAAAATGATAGCTATGCCATACCAAAGAATACTATTGATGCTCCATTAACGGAGAGCATTTGAAGAGGTGACTAATCTTATTCTCTTCGTATACCCCGCAACGATAAAAGTTTTTCTCAGGCAAATATTGTACTTGGTGCTGAACAAAAAATTTCTACAATTGACCTGCAGTTTGAGACTGCATCATTTGATGTCCGCAATGTATAGTCATTCATCAATTCTTAAGAATGTAATAAATTCATAGTAAAAGATGTAAATACATTTTTAAGAAATAAATTTCTTAATGCAATGAAGTTAAATATTCATAATGAATTTTAATTACAGAATAATCATAACAACCCGATATTACACAGGATAGTTAAGATATCAGACTCAACAAATCCTTTCAAACATTTAATAAGCGAAAATAAAAATTCTAAGTTCTTACAAGAGAATTATTCATTCGTATTATCTTCAGAACATGTCATCGAAGTATCCTGTTAGCAAGAGAAAGTAAATGGAGTCATATTTTCTAAACCTGCAAATGTTACTGGGACTATTATTCCGTTGGCTGCTACATTACGTTCAATATTAAAGATACCACAATTTCTTGATATGATAAAAGATTATATGAAAGAAATCATTCATAGCAGCCAAAATATTTTCGCGAATTTCATACAAGGAGATTACTAGAAAGAAAGATCAAAAACACAACAATAAAACTGTACTTCCGTTATTTTTTTATTTTGATGATCTCCAGACGGATAATCCACTAGGGCCACATGTAGCGATTCATAAATTGAAAGCGGTCTTTATATCTTGTAACGTATCTTTCTTAACTCGAAACCGATAGCAAAAAATCCGAGAGCGAACAATTTTCGAGAATCAACCTACATTACTTTCGGCCGTCCACCCTTCGCTCATGCACCGCAAGCCAGGCGGGCGCCAGCCAATTCTTGTTTTACCGGGAACTGACGAGCCGGTATGACCTAGGAGTTAGGGTGGAACAGGCTCAACTCCACCAAAACGAGAGCTCTGACGGAACCTATCAGATAATGCGATAACTTAAGGGGTCTACCCTAATTAGAATTTCCAAAAATTTGATTTTTTTTATTGTATTTTTCGAAAGTATACATATTTAAAAGAATCATGCTAAAATTTTATATAGATTCGAGCAGTCTAAGTGTAGTTTTGAGCGACGTTTACTTAGCTACCTGAGCGCGCTAATATACGCACTGCCCGGAGCGGTACTACCTACCTGCCTTTCTATACATGAGGAGCTGCTACCTTATGTAAATATACTATATACGAAACGAAGGCAGGCTATTTTGGATGAAAATGAGCACTATGAAGAAACTGAAGGCATAATGTTTGGTGCAGGCATCGCTGATTAGACGTAAGATTTTTTCACGATTTTTCGTTAAAGAAAACTTTAAACGCGTTTTTCTCGAAATGACGTTTTTGGTCGGCTTGTTGATAAAATCTCCGAAAGTATTCAACCGACCCTTACCAAAATTTTACCACATGTTCTTTATGACTATAGCTATAGCGCATATACGAATTTTAAAATTTCTAGTGTAACTATACTTTTTTTGCAAAAAAATGATGAAAAAACAACGTGCTTTTTCGTAGTTTTTGGAAAAATGGCCACCATTTTGTCATTTTTAAAAAAATCAAAAATCGTTTGATATGCGCTATAGCCATTTACCTACTAAATCTAAAACCTTTTTTTTTTTCAGATCATCGATTCCAGAGATTTTATCAACAGCGCACACCCATCTTTTTTTTGGACCTGTTTTCTCCCCCATTTTTCTGTACGAAAACTGAGTAAAGTGAATATAAAAAAATGTTTTTTGTGTATTTTAAGTGTATTTTTTAGGCCTAACACTTTTTATACCCATATTTATAATTTATACCGGTCAAAAAACTTCGTGAAAATAGCCTTTTTTTTGCCCGTCTAATTAGGGTAGAACCCTTAACGGATCCTGTCGATCTTTGGGGTCGCGTAAAATCAGCAAACACAACTGGATGCAAGAACGGAAGCGGACGGTTACAGAAATGCATGGCTGCTCAGGCTACTAGGCTGAGGTAAAAAGGGTCGGAATAAGCGTCAGGCAAATAGTGCGAGATACAGACAGTAACGGATCGAGAAACGTCACAAAACCAATCGGACGTATCCAATCGAAATTCCTTCACCAATTAATAAATTGGGTGTCCTCACCGGAGCTGGTGCAGCTACTCCGTGAAGGTTGAGAACTGTATCCAGAGGATACTGGGGCGAGCACTGCACTAGGGCACAGCACTATACCTCCGGAACACTCACAGAAAATCCATAGAATTTCCTGGATATCGAGAGAATTACACGAACGAGAACTTTCTATACCGCATCGAAACAGCTAGAAAAACTATCAACAGGTAGCACGAGAGCACGAGCTAGCTCGGGACTACACGGTCAGTGCCCCGAGACAGACTGCTTTGACAATAGCCAAATTCAAGAACTAATCATTCTGATTGGCCTTTAAACCAAATCGAGAGTGTTCCTTAGCAAATCGGTACATAACTTTGGAGATCCTCCACGACCTCCTCCACCGACGATCATCCTCGAAATCCCCGAGCTAAGAGGAAAAAAAAAATCTTTCTAATCGATTCGGGATCCTCAGTCAACTTAATCCAACAGGAAAGTCTTAACGATGATGCAAAGTTAGAATACAAGGTAATAATTGATGTTGAAGGTGTATCAGGACATTTCGTCACCACTGTGGGAGCCGTGTTACTAACCATCGGTAATCGAAAAGTAATAATCGATTCGGGATCCTCAGTCAACTTAATCCAACAGGAAAGTCTTAACGATGATGCAAAGTTAGAATACAAGGTAATAATTGATGTTGAAGGTGTATCAGGACATTTCGTCACCACTGTGGGAGCCGTGTTACTAACTATCGGTAATCGAAAAGTATTCTTCTATGTGGTCAAAGGATCCTCTTGGCCATACAGCGGAATACTTGGAGTCGCATATTTCACGCAGGATAATGCAGAAATATCTTTCCACCATAAAACAATAGTGACAGACGACAACCCGATACGATTAAAGCCATTTGCCCAAGCTAGAGAAATAAAAACGGCAGCATATTCGGCACAAAGAACCAAGCACGTCATAAAGGCTCGCTCACGACAACAAGTTGCGATAAAGATAGCGAATACGGAAATCACCGAAGGGTACCTGCCTCGAATAAAAACTCCCCGAAATATTATAATCGGAGAAAATCTGGTGTCCAATCGCCAAGGAATCTGCTACACTATTGCAACTAACGTCAGCAACAAAAATCAAGAACTCGAATTAGAACCTCAGATACTGGAACCTTTCGAATTCCTCTCAGAAGCAGGAGATTCCTATGGTGAAGCAACCATGGACCACGAGGAACGTTTTAATCAAATTCAGAAGGCTTTAAGGTTGGATCACCTTAATAAGGAAGAACAAGAACACGTAGCTGAGATTATCAACGACTTTGCGGATCAATTCCACCTTACCGGTGACAAACTAGGAATTTCAAAAACAGTCGTTCATACAATACCTACTATAGATGAAACACCGACCCATACTAAACATTATCGGTACCCGTCAATTCATCAAAAGGAGATTAAACGTCAAATTTCCAACTTGCTTGAAAATGACGTCATTCAATCATCCACATCACCATATAATTCACCCCTGTGGATTGTTCCCAAAAAGGCCGATTCACAAGGGAACCCAAGGTGGAGACTGGTGATCGACTTCAGAGCGCTTAACGAAAACACGATTGAAGTTAGTTATCCCCTAACTTGCATCACGGAGATATTAGACCAAGTCGGTAGCGCTAAATATTTCTCTGTATTTGACCTAGCCAGTGGATTCCACCAGATAGGAATGGATCCTAAGGACAGAACAAAAACGGCATTTACAACACCCAATGGGCACTACGAGTACATTCGAATGCCCTTTGGCCTCAAAAACGCACCAGCAACATTCCAGAGGTTAATGGATCAAGTTCTAAGTGGACTACAAGGAACAGAGCTATTTGTGTACCTAGATGATATCGTCATTTTCGCATCATATCTTGAAGAACATGGACAGAAGATCCGAGCTATGCTCCAACGACTGAAGGAACATGGATTATCACTTCAACCGGATAAATTCGAGTTCTTACGTAAGGAAGTCACTTATTTAGGCCACATACTTTCAGAAAACAAGTCGGGTAAAACCAACCTAAATGCAGACGCACTATCCCGCAATCCAACAGTGCTTTCCTACCCAATAAAACCTAAGGAAGGGGACCGGCGATATACGCCATTGCCACATCAAAGGAAAATCAGCCTAGAAGACAGTACAATTGGGAAACGAATAAAAACAAGGTCACGGCCATCTGTGAATTACAACGAGTCATCCATTAGCTCGCTAGATACAGACAACGATACGTGTCATGAAGAAACTGGAAATAGAAGCATGTTACCGTCCCTGCTGACCGAGACAATACTGGAAGAAGAGGAAACCGAAGAGGCTAACAAAGAATCATCCCCCTCGCGAAACTTCGACCTCCAAAGTCTGTTTGAAGAGATCTATAGCGACAACGAATCAGAACCTACTAAGGAACAATTGACAGTAGGAAGATTGAAACATCTATTTATTAAAGATCCAAAAATAATAGAACTGGGATCACCATCAGAAACATCATCCGACGAAGACACGGACCTAACCTAAATAGATACCGACCCTATCTATACGGTCACAAGTTCACTTTGGTAACAGATCATCGTCCTCTAGTCTGGCTACATTCCGTCAAGGACCCTAGTTCGCGACTGATGCGATGGAGACTTAAACTGGCTGATTACGAATATACGGTCACATACAAGTCGGGTAAAACGAACCTAAATGCAGACGCACTATCCCGCAATCCAGCAGTGATATCCTACCCAATAAAACCTAAGGAAAGGGACCTGCCATATAAACCATTGCCACATCAAAGGAAAACCAGCCTAGAAGACAGTACAATTGGGAAACGAATAAAAATAAGGTCACGGCCAGCTGTGAATTACAACGAGTCATCCACTAGCTCGCTAGATACAGACAACGATACTTGTCATGGGGAAACTGGAAATAGAAGCATGTTACCTTCCCTGCTGACCGAGACAATACTGGAAGAAGAGGAAACCGAAGAGGCTAATAAAGAATCATCCCCCTCGCGGAACTTCGACCTCCAAAGTCTGTTTGAAGAGACCTATAGCGACGACGAATCAGAATCTACAAAGGAACAATTGACAGTAGGAAGTTTGAAACATCTATTTATTAAAGATCCAATAATAATAGAATTGGGCTCAGCATCAGAAACATCATCCGACGAAGACACGGACTTAACCCAAATAGATACCTTCTGGTGGGACGGGAAAGCTATAGAATGACAATTGACAGTAGGAAGTTTGAAACATCTATTTATTAAAGATCCAATAATAATAGAATTGGGCTCAGCATCAGAAACATCATCCGACGAAGACACGGACTTAACCCAAATAGATACCTTCTGGTGGGACGGGAAGGCTATGGAATCTCCCCAAGACGAATTAAAAAGGGCAGATTTTGCACAGGACGAGAACGAAGCTAGGCAAATATATGAAGACCTAGGAGACTTAACCCTGCACGAACCTAAGCAAAAAATTAAGGAACTATCTCAAACCTTACCTTCCTTGGAAAACATGGCACCACCAAAAAGGAACATCGAAAAACTACAGGATCCTATAATCATTGCAGGCAGCACGCCAAAATCAAACAAACAGCACACCCAACAAACATCGAAAAACTACAGGATCCTATAATCATTGCAGGCAGCACGCCAAAATCAAACAACCAATACACACAACGAAGAGTATCCTTCATGCCTACTCCTCGACGTAGCCTACAACCAACAGCGCAATCAACACCGGGAGCCAGAAATCAGACCCCCGAGACAGTGATAGACACCTGTATAGATAACACCCACGGATCATCACCACAACAAAAAGGAGTCATGCTACCACTGGTTGACATATCATCCTCAAGCGACGACTTGGACATTGACTGCGAGATCAGTATATCGGAGACCGCTTTTACAGGAAAAGAAGGTAACCTGGCCCACTTCCCACCAGTAGACGGTCAATTAATGAACCCAATAAACTGAACGTTCAAGGAATTAAATTACGTTGATCAGGACAAAATATCGGCAGAAAAACCCAGAAGGGGACACGTTTTCATTTCCCGACAAGGGATCAAGCGAATTTACACTCTTATACACACGAACTATTGCTACGAGAAACCAACAACTAAGAAAGTTCAATTAGCTCTGGAAGCATTAAAATTCGCAATGAAAAAATCCAAAGTCGACAATGTTAGAATCCCCGCAAAAGGAAACG
>NW_014333765.1:798-1411 GCF_000341935.2 Cephus cinctus | reverse complement strand
CATCTGTATAGTATACAATGCTGGCATAATGAGATAACGTTGCGTAAAACTCTTTTACGCGTCTCTAGATTTTATCATCCCAGCGCTTATAACGAGGCTGCTCAAGCGTTTTCAAGAGACGCGGTAGCGTCTCGACGCCAAGTATCTGATCAAATGTTATTTTTAACCCTAGTTTCAATTAATCCTCGTAACCCGTGCTCAATACCAGCACTTACTTCTTGATCGAGAAAAAATTTTTTTAACGATTTATAGAAATTTCGATTAATTTTTTTGTTGTCAGCTGTTTCAAATATTAGACGAAGTATTTTGTAAAATTTTTACCGGAATCTGTGTCTGTTGTTATACATTTAGTAGTGTCTACTCATCTTTATTTTTACTGTTTACTGTGAATTAACTTTTTTAATCATCACTGAGATATATGTAGAATGAGTTTGTTTAATTTTTTCATGATGTTCTTACTTTCAAAAAGATATCAAATAACACCGAAAATGTTTTTTCAAAACAAAACGGTTACGCCAAGTATTAAAAGTGTAGCCATTTCATAAAAAATAAATCCTTGCTAAAAAAATACCAAGCAAAAATATTAAATCAAATCCAATAAATTAGCCAAGCA
>NW_014333765.1:0-267 GCF_000341935.2 Cephus cinctus | reverse complement strand
AAAAAACTTGGTGTGCCAGCGACTAGCTCCAATATATGCTCCATTGAAGTAAGGACGGGAGAAAGCAATTTCTCAGTATATACGTATATCCGGAAAATGTTGACTTGTCCGGTATTGCATATTTTATTTTATGTAACTCATGCATGAAAAACACTACTTTTCGTGCCTCCGAAGTGTGGCGAAAGTGGCGCTTTATAACTATGGATACGATCAAAATTCTGCGCATGCGCAAATCGGCCCAATTTTACATTATCTCACTTGTGCTTT
>NW_014333764.1:1578-2489 GCF_000341935.2 Cephus cinctus | reverse complement strand
TCGCACAATCGAGTTTATGTTTTTCGAAAGAGTTTTCAGTTTGAAAATGACACAAGCATCTATCGCACAGTCTAATATGACTGTTATGTTTTGAAATTTGAAAACTTAGCAGTCGAGATAAATTTCGGATCCAAGCAAAATGGTAAATTCCACTTTTTGACAAAAATTCCATGTTCAAATCATCATCATCATCACTTTCCACGCCATTTCCACTTTCCACCATCAGAAGATGAATTGGAGATTTATTTGATCTGTGTTGGCTTAAATAAAGTGGTACTATCTCATTACCACCCTTATTCGCATCGCGTTCTATACCGTAAACGTTAATCACTAAATCATTAATCGCTTCGAATTTTGGAATGTCCTTCAAGCCAATAGGAAAATTTATACCTTCGTACTTTAGTATTGAGCTGAAATGTGGATACGAACTGATCTTTTGTACATTTTGTTTAGCTGGATGAAGAGCTGCCGTAACGGACCAGAGAAAACAATACGGCTCGTTATTTATAATATTCACCACTGCCTTTTTGTTCCGCACGTTCTTAGGCAGCTCGATGAATGTCGACAGACCACCATGTATCGGTATATATCTGTTGATATTTACCGCCAAGTTTATTATTTCCAACAACGACCAGCCCGATTCTTTTTCTTGGAAGTCTTCGATTTTAGTTAATAATTTTTCCAGTACATTGACATTGAACCACTCATTGATCTCCGTGGATGATAGAATTACTTCGTTTTTCGTATTAAAGAACTTTAGGTCCTCAATAAGCTCACCACCCTTCATAGTCTCGAATTTACAGGACAAAACGACGTTCACCTTCAAATTTCCATCTTTTCGGAGCGTATTTTTTATCCTAACAGCGAACAGTTTTCTTGAATCTTCCAGAAAACGCTTCAAGTCCTTGTGT